>NC_082686.1:121947790-122249457 GCF_949987515.2 Delphinus delphis | reverse complement strand
CTTCAAATGAGAGGGAAAAAAACCCTCAGTAAATGTTTAAAAGACAGTTAACTATGTTATGTGTTTTAATATGCAAAGGACTCCCCTGACCTCCTAGCCACTGTGATTCAGAAACAATTTAGAATTGTTTAGTGTGTATCCTCAATTTAGTGTGTATCCTCATAGTTCCATATGGGCATATTTATGAGTTTGCAAAGGCTCAGCCCTAGCAGTACCCAGAGGTTACCATGACGGAGCACACATATAGTAGCAATGAGGCTTCAATATCTGGACCTGGAAAAGGCAGCCTGAGGCAACACAGGAAGGATTAGATAAGATCAGTTATGCCTTTTTTTAAAATTGAAGTGTAGTTGATTTACAGTATCGTGTTAGTCTCAGATATACACGATACTGTAAATCAACCATACTTCAATAAAAACAAACCAAAAAACAAAACAAAACCCAACCCCCCCAGTAACAACAAAAAGAAGTTCTGCAAGGAGAAAACAAAGTCTAATGTTCGAGGAGTTCATAATCTAGGGGGCATATTAGAACAGGTAATAAAAAATACAAAGTAATAGAATAGTGGTAGTAATTGTAGTATATTCTCAATGAATGTAAGCTATTTTGGGGAAGGCAGCATGTTAGTCATCTTCTGGGCATTATAACATGTACTCACATCAAATGTACAAAGTAAACATATCACTTCCCTTTTACAGATAAGTAAACTGATGCTTAGAGAGGTTAAAAAAAATCAGTTATGCCAGTCTATCTCATTAGTGTCATTGTAAATCTAAAGGTTTCCTTTGTTACAAAGAATTAGTAAAGTCTGATAATTATTGAAATATGTGTATTAATGTAAGGGAAAACTTAAGTCCTTAAAATATTTTTTGACTGGTTCTTTAGATTAAGCAGACCCACGGGAATGATTGGTTTACAGACAGTTCTTGGTACGTTGAGGATAATATATTGTCTAGCTTGTGGCTGTTTGGAGAAACCATAAAGAACATTCAAGTCCACAATCAAGAACTGCTCTATAAGGACAAAGTTTTAGGGCTCGTTTCTATATCATAACATTGCCAATAGGCTAGCATTAAAGAGATGGCAGAATTGGAATTGTCATTCAAGGAACTTACATCTCTTCTGTTTCCTATGTTATGACAAGATTCTTTGTTTTTTATTCAGCAGTAAAAACTCTCTGCGAGGCCTGTAGAATGAGTACATAACCAGCTGAACAGGAGCCAGCAGCTAACCACAAACAATCTTCCAATACCTTTCACAGTAATGGAATTGCCGATGTTTCCCTGGAGCACATTTTGCAGATGCAAGATTGTTTCAACGGTGTGAGCTACAGTATCTGAGTAATAATAACCTGAAGAGAATAATACTTCACAATGCAATGGCAGCTTCCATATGGTTCTCAGTTCCCCAAAGCCTGGTATAAGCAGGAGAAAAACAGGTGTAGCTCCAATTTAATACATAACAGCTTGTGGACTAAGAGTTCTTACTTTCCATTGCAAATACATAGAATGTTTTGTGGCGGGTGTCTTTAATTCTACAGCTCAGAGACTGTGGTGTCATTGTCAGAAGCAGCAATAGAAATATCTTGGGTAGATGAATATTTTTCTATAGAGTACAAAGAATTCAAAGGAAGGTGATAGAAAATGCAGTGAATTCTGCGCGTCTGTGAGCGTATGCCTGTACAAGCTGTGTATAACATAATTCTTGGTTTTAGTGTCAGTACTGCTTTGTGAAAATCCTACCAGGGACAGGAACATACCTGAGGGTTCCAAAGTCACTGTGAAAATAAGGTAATCAAACAGCAGCTATTGTAGGCTATCGGTGGCAGGGTGGATAAAAGAATTGCAATACATTTGACATATAACACACATCCAAATGACACCAAATCTGTGGGTTGCAGGAAAACAATGCACAAAACCCAAAGTTTGTGACTATGTCAGGGAAAATGGGGCTTGGTCTGAGGTCTTGAGACAGGAATTTCCTGCAAGTAATGTTGTGGCTTCAAATGAAAGCATGGAAATTTTCCCAGGTGCCCAGGGTAGAAGGGACTACTGCCATGCGATAGTATTTCCGTCCCACTTACATACAGATATGCCAGTGATGCCAACACTAGCCAAGGATGAATCCAGGCTTGGGGCAACGAGAAGCTTATGCAATTTGGGGTCTCTTCTTTTAAAAAATGCGTAAACATATACAACTTTTGAACATTAAAATATTTACTTGGTGAACACATTCTTAGACCCTCCTACAGTCTTGGAGGAGCCTGTGAAACTGAGGGGCTCTGAAACGGAAGCTTCCCTGGCTTTGAGGTAATTCTACTTCTGGTACCGCCACCTGGGAAAATGACTTACTGCCTTACAGAATCTTAAGCCAAATGAACTACGTAGGTGAAAACTAAGCTTTATTTTAATAAACCATGAATATAAGATTTATGTAAAACAACAACAACAAAAAAGTCATTAGTTCCCAGTAGCCTACGGTATTTGGGAGAATGATAGGAAGTGTGTTGAATTTTAGCCCAAGATACACAGTGGTGACTTTGAAGTAACAACGAATAAATTTTAGCCATGTTCTTTAGCTGTGTATTTGCAACAATAACCCGTACAACTTATATATTGCTACTACCCACAGAATGCTGTTCTAAGTTTTGTGTGTGTATACATTAATTCATTTTAACTTTGAATGAACTATTGGTTTAGCACTTCTAATATCCCCTATTTTATATATGAAGAAATGGGGGCACAGAGTACTTAGTTGCCCATGGTCAGACGGCTATTAAGTGGCAGAACATGGATTTGAACCCAGGTAGTCAGCTTCAGCCTCTATGCTTTTAACGACTGCCTTCTATTCTGCCTTTCTCTCTGTGTGCTGTTTTGGTTCAGTGCAGTGGAAGGGCAGCATTTACCTGTGTGTTATAATAGTTGGGTCATTTTCCTGTGTATCATGATGGTCCTTGCTCTCTCCGTGTGCAAGAGTGTGTTCTGTGTTCTGTTGACAACACTAGCCAAATATTGGATATTGGGGGTTGACGCAGAAGCTTATGAACTAGCCCAGTTGAAGAAGACAAACCACCCAATGTATAAGGAAGGGTCTTTATTTCCTCATTTATCAAACAAAGGCTTTGGAAGTACTATTTTTAAGGTCCTTTCCAGGTCTTGAGTTCTGACAAAAAATATATATTCTATTTTTGCTTGTAGTTTTGAAAGCCTAGTTTGGCATAAGTGACCATATTCTAAAGGTACTTTAGGCACTGATGTTTCCTATTAGAGTGGGCTTTGCCACTTGCATGGATGTCTTCCTACTGACATTTATTAAGTGCATACTATTCCCATCTAATATTCTGAGTATGCTAAAACTACGAATTGGCTTAATTTTACAATGATCTTATAAGGTGAGTACTTTTCTCAGCCTTATTTGATGGATGAGGAAATCGAGGCAGAGAGAAATTAAATACTTTTCCCTGAAGCAGCCAGTTGTAAATGAAGGAGGCAGGATTTAAATCCAAGCTGTCTGCTTGTAGAAGCTGCTTTCCTAATACCTATGCTATAGTGCCAGAGTGTTTATTCAAATGAATGGTGTATTGACAGTGAAAGGAAGTTGAAAATGGTAACTGATTCTGGAAAGGGAGATGTTCCGAAGACTGCTGAAAGCTAAGCGTGTTTAGTGTTGCTATAAAGAGGAAAGCCACATAGGTGAGTATGTCAGAGGTGCTTCAGGAAAACAATGCTTAAAATGTTCCATGGACAATTCCAGAAGAGGTGGCTGAAAAGGACTGGAAAAGGAATTATAATAATAACTAGTACTGATGATAATATCTAATAATTATTAGAACTTATTACATACCAAGTATGGTTATAAATGCTTTATATATATTAACTCAACTTCATCCTCCCATATGCACTATAAAGTAGACATTATATGTCTTTATTTTGCCAGTGGGGAAACTGATGCCAAGATTAAATAATTTGCCCATTTTGTCCAAGAAGAGATTAAATAGTTTGCCCATTTAGGTAGAAGTTTTTAGTATTAAAAATATATATTGGGCTTCCCTGGTGGCGCAGTGGTTGAGAGTCCACCTGCCGATGCAGGGGACGCGGGTTCGTGCCCCGGTCCAGGAGGATCCCACATGCCGTGGAGTGGCTGGGTCCATGAGCCATGGCCGCTGAGCCTGCGCGTCCGGAGCCTGTGCTCCGCAACGGGAGAGGCCACAACAGTGAGAGGCCTGCGTACCGAAAAAAAAAAAAAATATATATATATATATATATATATATTTACCACATACCAGCTGCTGTGGTAAGTGCTGTAGATAAAGAAATAAAAGCAAAGACATAAAATTCTAGTCAGAAAAGACAGATGTATAATTGGATGATACCTAATGCAAACCTGCTTTTTTGAAGAGTGAGCCAGTGGAAGAGATGACAGCATGAGCAAAGGCACAGAGGCAAGACAGAACTTACCTTTTAGGGAACCAGCAAGTGTGATGGGTTAGGTGGGGTGGGCTGCCTAGAGTTGAAGGTAGAAATGCAAGCAGTGTCTAGTTTATGGAAAGGTTGTGATTCAACCGTAGTAACACAAATGATTTTTGAAGGCTTCGAGGAGTTGCTGAGGGGTTTTAATCAGGGAAAGGCAATATCCAAGGTGAAAAATGATGATGCCTAGATAAAAGAGGGGTCATGTGAAGAAGGTGAGGGGAGAGGGAATAAAAAGACATTAGGAAGGTAGTATTGAATGGACTTCAAGACAAATTGAATGTGGGAATAAAATGAGGGAAGGTATAAAAGATGAATTGAGTTTCTGACTGGATGGTGATGCTGTTGGCAGATGAGAGTGGGGTGGGCAAAGCCAAGGAGATGTCTCACATGGATGGGTTGAGAGGTATTTGGGGGACACCTAAATGGAAACATCTAATAGGCAGTTCGTTCTTTAGGTGTGGCGATCAGAATGATTAAGAGTCATCATTCTGAGGGAAACAGAACTATCACAGAATCTGCACAGAGTGAGAACAGAACAGAGGATGGAACAAAGAGGGTCCCAGTGATTAAGAGAGAGCTGGGAGAAAAACCTGAAGGAAGAAAGGGGGTGAGTAATAATCTCAGGTACCAGAGAGAGAAGAAAACTTTGAAACATAGTCACAGATTCAATAACTGATTTTATATGAAGACTGAAATATGATTTATATGAATTGTAAGGTAGCTATATAAACTCTATGCAGATATTTGGAGAGACATGAATTAAAAGTCATTATAAGTGATGCACTAGATTGCACCGTGTTAACACAATTTTTATATTGGGAGACAGTACAATATAACAATTGTTCATAATTCATAACCTATATCTTCAAGGAAGTATGAAACAATTTTTGATATACTTGGATTGCAAAGATAGGTAAATATATAACAAACTACAAAATAGATAATATAAGTTATTTTCACTGCTAGGTTTACTACATTTAGTTACTAGACAAGCTAACCTTCCTCAAATATTGTGTGTATGTGTGTTTAATAAAAATATTTACGAACAGACACACTATAACATTTCATCTTTGGTGTAAAATAAATATGGGATAATGCCTTTGGTTACACTGCCTTGAGTGTGAATAGTTAAATATCTGTGGTTAGTGGAGATGGTTAAAATCATATATTGCATCTTTTGGATGTTTTCTGCTGTTTCTCTTTATACTGAAGATTTGCCAGTTTCTTGCAGAAGTATAAGGAGACACATGAATCTGAATGTTTTGTCCTTCATAAAAGACATTTTGGTTAGGTTTAACTCTAGTGTTTAATGGGAAATGGTAGATTATTTCTTTCAGTATTTTTCCAATCATTACAAAAAAGATGACCTATTTAAAAATTTTCTGGGAAGCCTTCCCCTACCCCTTTGCTAAATTGGATTGGATTTGTTTGTGGAAGCAATGATATTGTTAGAGTTCAGCCCAATACTCATAAATGGTTTTTGTTGAGTTTGGATAGGAAATCTATTAAGTTTAAAGCATGCTTGAGAATATTCCTGAATTATTTGAATGAACCTGCACATTTTCCTTCACATCTTTAAATTCTTATCCTCCTCACTATATTGTTTAAATGTTTCTGGAATTACGGAGTTGGTCCTGCTTTTAGGAGAAGTTTGACTGAATAGGGTTTATTTCAAATTCAGATAAATTACATAGGATTATAATTCACTGTGCATTTAGCGTCTGAAAAATATCATACGGAAGCAGCTTGGTTTACAGACTTAGCACAGGTGAGCTAGAGACATCAAAATAAATATAATTATTTTACCTATAATGGAAGCTCCAGAGAGTTCAAAGCAAAATGATTTGAAAAGTAGCACAAACAGTAGTGTTAGAATGGCAATTCTTCTTCATGCTTTTATTTTGATAGCTATACAAAAATCAAAACAAAGAGGTAGACATCGCCTGGTTTTGGCTGCTTCACGTTCATTTGGTCCTTTCCCCTTGAGAGTTGACCTCTTCATGATCACTGTTTATTGGGACAAACCTATGGTTCCCCTTTCCCTTACCACAGCACGTGCAGGTGACCAATGTCAGGTCATTCTTTTGCTTCCTGTCTAAGACACAAAGAGCCTGAAGTAGTTGGAGATCCATTTCTTCCAAGAGATGTGATTTTACTCTTCTTGGAGAAGATTCTTCCTGCTTTCCAGTCCCCAAAACGTCATCGTCCTTCACCTCGGTTCTTCAGATTCTCCTTGATTATCTCAAAACTCAATAAGCATCCAATACATTTCTCTTTGCCTGATGAACCAGAATTGTTTTCTGCTGCTTGTGTCCAAAGATCCCTAACTGATAAAGAGATTACTTTGAATATAGTTAAGAAATATATTCCTTCTACTTTAGGTAACCTGTATATAAATACTAGAACAGTACTGATTTCCTAAATCAAATTAATTACTTCCTGGTGAACTTAACCAATAAAATATTCTAATTTCTGTTAGGTATAAGTTATTATATTCCACTAAATGGAGTAGAATATTTTTAATACTGTAAACATTTTCAGTCCTGTTCAGTTCAGCCATGTCCTTGAGCTTGGGGGTGTATGTGTGGAGATAACATCCGTAATTCCCATTTCTGGGGGCATAGAACTCTCTTCTGTTGAGCCCTGACATTGGCTGGAATCTAGATCACTTATTTTATTAAACTTCATGAAATATCGATTTTAAGGATTCTGCATAGCCAGCACAGCTTAATTGTAGGCAGGCCCTTCTGAGAGAGTAGTCCTGAAAAGTCCACTGTTGAGTTGAACATGGGCTAAAGCCTTTGTCAAATATCTGTGTACTACTCTACGATGATGAAAGACATAATAAACAACACATTGTTCTCATCTTTTAGTAACTTTATCTAAACTTTAAATGTGATATTATAAAACTGGAGAAAATTTGGAAACAACACAAGATGGTTGATGAATAGGTGTCTAAAGGAATATTGATACTATTGTGGAGTGGATGAAGTCCCACTGTACATTTACACACAAACATTTATTACCTGGTTAACGTTGGGTATGCCACAAAAGCTTTACAACCTTCAGTGTAAACTCAAAGCAGTATCTTCATTTATGAATGACAAAATTTGTGGGAACAAAATCTCTTGAAGTCCTTTTGTTTTTCCCCATATTTCAGATTTATGGCACGCTGACAGTAAAGGAGTGAGCAGTTGTGGTTCGTAGTCAAGAGTAGCAGGCTGGGCTTCCCTGGTGGCGCAGTGGTTGAGAGTCTGCCTGCCGATGCAGGGGACGTGGGTTCGTGCCCCGGTCCGGGAAGATCCCACGTGCCGCGGAGCGGCTGGGCTCGTGAGCCATGGCCGCTGAGCCTGCGCGTCCGGAGCCTGTGCTCCACAACGGGAGAGGCCACAACAGTGAGAGGCCCGCGTACCGCAAAAAAAAAAAAAAAGAGCAGCAGGCCTGCTGAGAAAGTGGAAATTATTCAAAATAATCTTATTGAAAAGCATAGCTAACAATTGTCAGGCATTAGTACTTATAGTATTACCCTTATATAATATCTGGAAGAAAATACACATTTAGTAACTTTAATCTCTGAAGTTTTGTTTTCTATTGTTCGATCCTGAGAACAGTCCTGGGAGGTAGTAATTGTACTCACTGCATAGATGAGGACTTTAAGGCCCAGTGAATGTAAATGTTTGAAGGGTGATACCGTTAGTAACTTAATAAGTAGTGCTAGGATTTATACCTAGGCTTTTCCGATCTCAGAATCTGTACTCTTTATTATTGTACTATGACATACCTCAAGTATGTGGGAAACGAAGGATGAGTGGAATTTAGGAAAATGAGAAAAGAAGACTTCACAAAGGTCTAAATCTACATATGATTTTTCACTGTCTGGACCTTAGGAAGTACTCTATAAGTGTGTACTGAATTAAATTAGCACACAATTTTACATCCAAATATGGCATGGAATGGGTTCAACTTAAAAACATCAGATGGAAAAGAAGCCATAGATATTTCAAGAATGTGATTTAAAAATATTTTCCATCAAATGTCTTAGATAGTGCTAGAGTTCATGAGGTTTTTCTGTTCTCCATTTCTTTTAGGCACAGATTCCCTTGAAATTTGGTAAAGCCATGGGATTTGCTTTGATGAATTAAATGTTAGAACACTTCTAGGAAGAAGTGTTTAAACGCTGGTATTTATTTCTCCAGTGTCATCTTTCCCTGTCACCATGATTTTGGAAGCATGAGGTTATAAGAGGTGACATAAGCTTGAAACAGCTTCTAATGGTGAGTATCTGTTCAGAGGACTGAGACCCTGGACAGTTTCTTGGACCTAAGCAGACTTCATATGAGTGAGAAATAAACCATTGGGGGGGATGGCTAGGTAAACCCATCCCCCTCTGGAGGAGGGAGCAGCAGCTACAGGGCGGGTTGTTCTGTTGACAAGGTGGCCAGGTCCCGGCTATGGGGTGGGCAGATCTGGCTCTGGCAGCAATGGCAGACACCTCCCCACCCGCAGGGTTGGATATATCAGCATGGGTGCCAACTCCACGGGGTCTCCCAGCTGTCTGCAGAGTTGAGTGTGACTCTACAGTAAGAAGTACCACCAGGCAACTTCCTTGGTGGCGCAGTGGTTAAGAATCCGCCTGCCAATGCAGGGACATGGGTTCGATCCCTGGTCTGGGAAGATCCTACATGCTGCAGAGCAACTAAAGCCCATGTGCCACAACTACTGACTCTAGAGCCCACAAGCCACAACTACTGAAGCCCGTGCGCCTAGAGTCCAAGCTCCGCAACAAGAGAAGCCACTGCAATGAGAAGCCTGCGCACCACAAGGAAGAGTAGCCCCTGCTCGCTGCAACTAGAGAAAGCCAGTGAATCAACGAAGACCCAACACAGCCAAAAATAAATTAAAAAAAAAAAGTACCACCAGGTCCAAAAGCCAATGGCATGAGGATGGTGGAGCAGAAGGATAGAAAAGCCTGACTTCTTGGGGAGAGCATTAAGTTGCTGAACTACATAAAGGACTGTATACCTTTAGACTTTTGATGTGTCATGATTTCATGATTTTATTGCTTGTACAAATTAGTTGAGTTTTCTGTTATTTGCAGCCAAGTGTGTGCTATTTTTTAGGACTAGATTCTGAGCTTCTAGTGTCAGAGGAGGGCTGGTAAGACATTGAACAGATTAACCATACATACATAACAGTTTTAGAAAAATTTCTTTAAATTTGTCACAATTTGGAACTATGTGTCATTATTACCGTTTGACACAGCTCACGTAACGTGTAGTTTCTTCTAACATCTGAGTATGACAGAAGACCTAGGAATCATTCGTTTGGGAAGTTAGTCACATTTATCAATGACAGTGCATAAGAAACTTTAATAATTAGGAATTTTTAGAAGAGTGCTGACTGACACGTAGCTTTGTTTCCCTTCCATTTTGACTTTAGACACAATCCCTGGAAATTTTGTAAAATCCTTTCCTTTCTTTTACCACCATGGTTTTCTGGAGTAAGGTGAGGAAGAGATATTTTTAAGAATAATTTTATTATCTCTGCATGAGTCAAAGAAAAGTTATATTGAGAGCTTTAAATGTTATGGAAAGATAAACTTTATGAAGGCTACCTCATAAAAATGGATAAAATTTGTGATATCTAAAATGAAATGTACATAAATCTTCACTTTCTCTTCTTGACGTTTTCTTGCATATAAACATGTAAGAAGTTAAAGCTTAGAATTCATGAGCAGCATTCTGCTCTCCGGAATTACACTTCTTCTAAATTTGTAAAAGTTATATCTCTAATACCTCTGAATATTTTCAGGCCTTCTTGTTTTTTGCTGTAATGAATTATATCTTTGGCTATTGACTATACTCTTAATACTTTGTAATCAGTTATTGCATGCATTAAAGTAGGTCTCAACTGAGGAAAATAATGATTGTTCCTCTGATAACATTTTCCATTCTCCTTGGAATGGAAAATGAGAAGTGTTCCCACTCCAAAGCATATCTTTCACCATTCCCATGGCTTTTTTCCTTCATTCTGATATAATAAATGACCAAAAGGCTATTTTGGTTGACTTTTGGCTCAAAGTTTACTAGATTGCATAATGGTAATATGTTTCTGTAGAATTATTCTTGAAATATGAGAATGATAATTGGCAGGTGGTAGGCTTTCAAACTCAAGCTCATTTTAGAGTTGGGTCTGTTTTCTTTAGCTTTGAATGTTCAGGAAAACTGAAAGAGGCATTAGGCAGATTTAGTTACCAAAGCTGTGTGATTGGGCAACACGCGCCAAACATGACCCAAACGTGCTCCACGTGGAAATCATACCTTTCTTTGTCTTACCTGGTTTGGTTGCTAAGGCAGAGAAATGAAGACTTCCATAATCAGAAGAAAATGGAAAGAATGTGGAGGCATTCATAGAAAATAAATGAGACCTTAATTAAAACGGAGAAGGAGGAAATAAGAAAAATGCAAAACTGTTGGCTGGGGTATACTGAAAGTTAAAAGAAACTCATTATAAGTGACCCTGCCTTGACAAGAACACAAGTAAAAATGTGCACGTGTAATTAAAGAAATAGATTATGTATTCAGTCTTTAAACTTAGTTCCAGGCAGCACCAGTCTCACCTGGGATGGAAGCATTTCCCAAGTGTCATTTGTTTGCACAGACAGCAGTTTTAAGAGCTAGGATTTGCAAAAGTTGATAACTGAGAGGAGTCAGAATGAGAGAAAAGGAAGAGTATGTAATGGGCCCCAGGTGTCTGGCAGGGAGAAATGTCAACAGCTGAGATAAGGGGAGGAGGTTGAGAAAATGGAGGGGCTGGTGTATTAATATGTACCTTCCCTGCTAAGTACTGAGCTCTGCGTTGGCAGGAACTGTCTGCTGCTTTATTCACAGAATATTGCCTGAAGCATTGTATGCATTCAATAAACATTTATTGAAAGAATAAATGGTTATATATTCCTGTTAGACTGTTGAATCCTAGGGTATTAAATGCTTTTACTAAGGTTAAATGATGGTGATGGGTTTCAGGTATCAACCTGCTTCCTTATTAAAATTCCTCAATATTAATTTTTTTTTAAGTTTTCATTTCATAGTGTTGCTCTCCAGGTCCTTTAGAAGAAGTCTTTCCTCAGTCCAAGGCTTTCCTCAGTCCAAGACTTTCCTCAGTCCAAGGCACATGTCTTTCTTCACCTCTTCTGGTTTGAGAAAATGATTGGGAAGACAGATTTTTCTCTACATTGTATTGAGGAAAGAGGAGGTAATGTCTACATTCTAGCTTGGATCCATTTTTGGGGGGTTGAGTACTGTCGGGGCTGGAGCTGAATGGAGCCGTCATAATCAATTTTGGAGGCAAAGTTGGTGGGTGTTGGAAGGAGGGCTTGGTCAGTTGAGTCTGAGGCTCTTGGAGGCTGTTAGCACCTCTCTGGGAGTTTCACATTCTCTGACATCTCAACGGCTTGCATTTTTATCTTTGTGCTATGGTGGTATCAAGGCATATTTTACTGTTTGTAGGAAGCAGGGGGGATTTCAAATTTTGGATGCTACAGAGAAAGTTGCACCGCCAACTGTTTTTGTAAGCATAGAAAGATAAAGCCCTTCATGGAAAACTAATGAAGAAATTTCCTTTCCAAATTGTGAGAAAATGAGCTTCATATCTGCCTTCCCTAAGGAAAGAAAAAAGATGACTTCATTTATATCCTACCTTGTTCGAGAGGATTAAGACAGCTTTATGATGACTTAAAAATGATCTTTTCTGTCATGACCTTAGTATTAGCTGTTGAAAGCCATTTTTTGTCAATATTACCAATGTTCCTTTATTGCAGCCAGATGCCAGCTCTGCAGTGATGGGTAAACTAAAGGAGCTTATAAAAATGGAAACCTAAACTTCCAAGTTACAGAGGTGAGTGGAGCTAAAATTGACTTGGGGTCTAAACTGTGGTATTTTGAATGTGAACTTCAGCTTTCCCATTTTACAATATTTGGATAATACTATTAGGCCCTTGTAAAGTATCTGGTAACTTATATCTGAATTAAAAGACGTGAAAGAAGTATCAAACAGATACAACAAATTCTTTGAGTTATAGAGCTGAAGTAGGGACGTATAAATGGAATAAAATATCCCAAAACATTACATGTGGCCATGACTGTCAAAAGTATTCTGTCTGGAATATCTGCCAAAACCTATTTATTCTGATTCTCTTGTTTTCTGTTCACAGTTAAAGAAACTGTCCATGGGATGGGTGGTATAGGTTGTTCCATGAAGAAAACACCAGATATTTGTCTTAGTTAAAAAGGTAAATTACACATGTACACTCTGGAAATTATTGAAAGCAAAATATTCAAGATAACTGGGAATCAAATTGTGGCATTTAGCTTGGAAACTTTATATTTCTTTTCCCCACCAATTTAATACATAGGCTAAAAGATCATCTATTTATTTTTACCTCTTTCAAAAACTCAATGTATTTATAAAACACATGATGGCACCATGGGAATTATAATAAGTTATTCAAAGTCTTACCATGTAATAAGGGATATTTACACAAATATTTATAAAATATAAATATGTCTGTAATGAGAAAGCTATGGACAGTTAAGAACCGGGAAGTGAGATTAAGTGCCTTGCAGAAAATTAGTACTTTTATAAACTCTGACAGATGAGTGGATATCTAAAATGTGGACAGCAGATGAGAGGCAGAGGAGAGAATAAGGAAGGAGAAAACACTGGAAAAGGACAAGTATCTTTTAGAGGTGACAAATGGACATGTCTTAAAGAAAGACTTCAAATAAGGAGGTATGGGGAGAATTTTGAAAGCATTGTGCCAGGCTTTGTAAATGAGCTATATTGAATATTTTTAGAAATATAGCATGTGGTGGCAAAAGTTTACTCAATACAGTATTTAGGGAAGCTGAATCCAACTGCAGGAGTCAGGCCAACTGCATCAAGTTAAGAAGAGAAGCAGGGAGAGTAAGGAGGATGCAGTGGCAGTGATGACAGTGAAAGGGAAGAGGTCTGACAACCTATAGGGGTGGCAGGAAAATCAGACAGGGAGCGAAAAAATGAAAGGGGCATTGTGAATGGCATCAAAAAAAAAACCAAACCTGACAGCACTTGGTGAGAAAATAGATATATCTGAAGAAGCAGGTCCCTCAGAGACTTGATCTTGTGTGTTTTGCCACCTTGCCTATTGCCTTCAAGGGCTTCTTACAAATCATGTAGAACACTGAGCATCACCTCTTTGATATAGTAATGATTATTTAGAGAGATAGGCTCCAAGTAACCATAACAGGAACAACATCAACAGTAACAACCACATAAACTAAATCTTTATTTAAATAAATGTCCTGTCGTGCAAGTTTCATCATAGTGCTTACACAGAAGAGTTATGGAAAGACTGATCTAGTTTTTTTTTTTTTTCCACATGAAGACAGATACTTCTGGAAGTTTGATTTAGAAAGGAAGGCTACATGTAAACACACATCTATTATATCCAGAGAATCATCTGTTGCACTTTAGAAAATTAAAGGTGTCAATGTCAAAAAACTCGAGCTTCTCATTTCTCCAGAAACCAAGCATCTGACAAAGGCTGACTTTTGATTCTCAAAACAAATAATTTCACAGAGTGTTAATTTTGAATTAAAAAAGAGTTACACTTACTTAAGGAGGAGAAACAATGGCTTTGCAAACAAATGATGTTGCAAGGGCCTGGGTGAATTACAACTACATTCCTATAGATTTCAGCTTAAAAAAAAAAAATTGAAGATGCTTCTTCAATTTAAACATACTGAAAATACTTGTATTAATATGTCTATTCAGTTTAATTCAGTCCTTTTTGACATGATAAATTAATTGGAAACAATGTTAAATATTTTTTATAACTCTATGCCAACAGATATGTTAAGTATATAAATATCTTTTAGAAAAAAATTGAGAGGAAAGAAATGAAGTCAAGTAATACTGAATTTATATAAAAAGGACCATAGTTATTTTACTGAAATTTGCATTGGTCTCAGAAATTAAAGCTAGCCATTTTATCTATCCTTGTCCTATAATTCTAGCTTCCTGTTCTAATAGCAGTAGTTCTTTCTATTGCTTGGAGCTTGATTTCCAGCCCACAGAATCCTGATGCCAGGAAGGAAATACTCTTATTTCAAGGAGGCCACAAGTCTGTAAGCACATCAAGCCTTGTCTGTATACTAGAGAAATAATATGCCTATTATATATTCGCAAGATGGTGTCACAGATGTAGCCAGGGTAGGACTTTCTACATAATGGCTGAATTTAGGGACTTAAAGCTTCACTTTAGGGCCCTCTCTCACCTTCTTTGGGCCCTGCTTTTCCTTCTTCATTGGCTTCATTCTTACCTAGTGCAGAAGGCTTTCTTCCTCTGGCTGAGAAGATGGCTGCAAGGTGCGCTAGCTTAAGTGTCTCTACAGCCTCTAACTCCAGAGGAAGACAGCACCTTTAGCAATTGCTCCAGCAAAAAAGAAAACAACAAACAAACAAACAAAACTCAGAGAGGCTTCTTATTGGCGCCCCTGCTTATTCATGGACTGATTACTCATAGGTAGTTGAGCAATCTAATGCATTAGCTTCTTAAAGTCACTTCTTTTTTTTTCATCTATATAAAAAAGGTGTAAATAATAGGACCTGCTTCAGTAAGTTATGGTGCAAAATAATGATCATTAGATCTGACTGTTTCACCATGTTATTCAAGTCTTCTACATCTTACTGATTTTTATGTCTATTGGCTTTATGAGGGAATGAGAGAAGTGTGCTAAAATTTCCTGCTCTTTTAGTCCTGGAAACTCTTTGCTTCATAATGGATTATATTATTAGGTTCATACAAGGTTAATAATGTTATACATTTCTTTTTTGTCTGTCTGACTTTAAAATTTTTATTGTCATTAGCTTTCAGTGGTCTTGCTCTATAAACTGTCTACATTGCACTAGTCATGCTTGTAGCTCGTAGTGGTTATTAAATCTGGCTTGATAATGGTTTTGCCTACCCCATACCTTAAATTATCTCCATAATTTTTGTTTGTAATATTTGAAAATCAAATATTTTCAAATATTTGAAAACCCCTATAAACAAATGAATAGAATATCCAGATAGTGGATATTCAAAGATATTCAAATAACAATGTTAATGTGTTTAAAAATATATGACGAGATTGGGAAGCTTGAAAGAGGATTGAAAACTATTTAAAGATATTAGTTTCAAGATTTGAAAAATATAATAACTGAAATTAAGAATGGATTAACAGCAGATTAGAGACATATATAAGATGAAATACTGAGAGATCAAAGAATGGCAAGTACAGAAGGAAACCAAAGAAACATAGGAATGAAGTGAACAGGGCTGACATACCTATAATTTAAGTCCCAGAAGTAGTGAACAAAACTCATTCATTTGATTCTCTCCTTCTCCCAAAGGCAGCTAGGGCCTCCCATATCTCATTAATGAAGTCATTTAAAGCGGTCTTCAGTCCTTTCCAGGATCTGTTTATTTCTTATGTTTATACCTTATTCCTAGGCGTAGACCTTTGGTGTCCCAATCCCAAATCTGTGAGTTTGACCTGGCTTTCTCCCGCATGAGCCAGCCCTCACATCCAGTTCTTGTTTTCCCAGCCACGTGACCTGCTGAAAGTTCTGCTCAGCTTCTCAACTGTCTCTGCTAGAATTGCCAGATGCTGTTATGGGAGAATTAGCCCCAAATCTGGATTCATTGTGCTAGTTTACCTTTTTCTCTTGATCTTAACTCTTTCTGTTGCTAGCTCTTTGATACACTCAAACATGTTTTAAAATATTTTTTTCATATTTTCTAGTTATTCTCAGGCATGTTTTTCAAAATTTCTAGCCCGTTTTCTGAAAATAGAACAATTTCTGATGGTTTTTCAATTTAGTTGGAACTAATTCTCCAAGACAATTTTTAGAGAGATATATGGGTACTTTATAAGTTTCTGGCACATAGTCCATTAAAAACGACAGCCTCTTCTCTTACTCTGGCCTGGTTTCCAAGGAATATTTTTGTTCTTTCTCTATAACCTATTTATCCGTCCTTAGACCACTTTGGTTCCCCTTCTTTGCAGTTTTGCTGAAAGTAAAAATAAAATGTCAGCTATTATTTATTACTTAATAGGAGGTGTTTTAATGCTTTTAACCCAAAATACCTCAAATTTTAATAGAAATACCATATCAAATAAATATAAGATATACTATATATTTGACATCTGGACTAAAATTAGGAAAGGGAATTTAGAGGCTAGTGCTGTAATAGTTAAGAGGCATAAGGATATCCCATAGTCCTTTTCCCCAGTGATCTAATCCAGCTTGTTGTATGGGTCAGTTTTAGAGTACATGCAAAATAATTCTGAAGCTCATAGGGCCCCAGGCTACTTACTAATGTCTTTATCTGCATTACTGGCCAGACTTGACAACACAAGAAAAATCTTGGACTGACTATTGCCTTTGGGAGAAGGAGAGAGCCAACGTTATTTCCTGGTTTAAACCAAGTTTCTCAAGAAATGATTCACATTTAGTGTCAATTGTTTCACAAGCCCAATATTTTTGGAAACTCGACTTTAACCATGAAGGTTGAAATATGAAAAGGAGATTCACTTTGAGGATAAACATATTCAAAGACATGAGAAAGATCCTAAAAAACTTAAGACATGTTTGAGTTGGCATTTTATTTTTGTCTGCATTTATATTTATGTCTGTGATATGACTGTCTTCAGAAGATGTATTGTCTGATGGTTGAGAGTGTCAGCATTTTTGAGCCAAACCACAATTTTTCTAAATGCAATACTGTCAGGAAAGTAAAATTTCTATCTACCAAAGATATGTTAAGCAAACATGGATTGTGGTTTCCAGTTACTGACAATAGATAAAAAGAACCTGTTTGTGTATATTAATGTATAACCTATTACTAAAAGGAATGCTTGTTTCCCAGTACATTCTAATTGCTTCTTAGTTGTTCAAATCTTTGTGTGAAATGTCTGATTACATAACTAATTTTCTCTTCCTGTGGAAACTGTGACTACACATTTGATTGTAATTAGTTAACCAAAGGCTAATAAAAATTAATTAGAATTTGGCTGGGACTCACTAGCTTTGGACAATCTCACTAATATCCACATTTTGCTGCTATGCTGTTCCCATCTACATTCTTGTAGGGTCTTCATTTAAAGCCTGGTCCATTTTTTCTGGGGGTTTCTACCATGGAGTGTGATGAGATAAGGTCCTCTTCATGCTTTCAGTCTGACCTCCTTTTCTGCTGTCTAGAAACTATTTTGGGTGGAAGGTATGACCCATCCCTGTCACTGGGACTTCTTTTCCCTCTAAGAATGGTCCTTCTCTATGGAAGCTTCAGGTTTTTTTGAAGCTCCTGCAGCACAAAAACTTTGAGGTTACATATAGAAGTACATTCTTTTACATAATCACTTTGTTGAAGTCAAGTTATGTCCCTCGCAAAAACTGGAAGGAACGCTCTACCTAATTCTGCAGTTGACTTCATCCAAAGTAGCTCCACTTGCTCCACAGTCTGTCTCATATAGTCTCAATTGGACCAAGCTTTGTCAGTTTCTTTTAAAAGACTGTCATCTCTCCTAGTGCTCAAAACTGAGTCCATGGGATTGGGCTAGAGAAGGCTCTCTTTTCATCATCTTGTTCCTCTCATCCCTGACTCATTGCCTCATTTGGCTGGTGCAAAACAAAAGCTAAGGCAAATGTTAAAAACAAACAAAACAGAACACAAAAACCAAGCCGAAAAAAACCCTGCACAATAACCTTACTCCTGACAAGCTGCATTATTCCTATGCATGTAAACTCATATAGAGACACCTGGAGTGGGGAAGGTGGGGCTACAACCCGCCAGTTCATCAGACAGATGCAGCCAAACTGCGAATTTTGATTCAAACGTTTGCAGAATCTTGACAACTTCCCTGTATATTTACTTTACCTTCACAGGAGAATAAAAGTTATGCTTTTATACTTTTATTGGCAATCACCATCCACTTTCTGGAAACTAAATATTTGGCCAGATATTTGGAGTGTGAAATGTGACTGTCTATGGAAAGAGTATATAGTTAAGAGTCACGTGAACATGGCCCAGGTCAATCACTGATTCTGTGAGCTGGTCAAATGATGCACTCTCTTCAAGCCTCAATTTCTCCACATGAAAAATATGAGTGTTGGGCTAGATAACATCAAATAAAGAAGAATGTCAAAAAATGAATGTTCTTTGTAAGATAGGAATTTGGGAATGAGTGAGATAATGTGCATCTAATTTATGTCATCACTGAGGGATGAAGCTAGGATTTTGTTGAGCTCTAAAGGGAGCTACACTTATCTAAAGAAGTTTCTAGAGACCATTTCTGTTAATGCCTTTATATACTTTTATGAGGTCTTTGAAATCAGGTTCTGTGGAAGTCAATGAGAAACTTCACTTAGCAATTATCTTTCTACCATGCTTAATGGAAGAGTAGCGTCCTGAAAGAGGCTATGAGCTTTCAACCTACCTCATTCATCTCATTCAGAGATGTTCCAAGTGAAAAAACATGTTTGGTTTTTCAGCTTTTTAAACCAAAGATTGTAGTTTCCTCCCTTTCCTTCCCTCCTCTCCATCTTCCCTCCCTCCCTCCCTCCTTCCTTCCTTCCTTCTTTCCTTCCCTTCCTTCCTTCTTTCTCTCCCTTACTCTCTTTGTCCATCTCTCTCTCTCTCCCCTTTTCTTCCCTCCCTTCCTCCCTCCTTCTCTCCCGTTCTTTCTTGTCTTAATTAAATCAAGCCAGAGGTTTAAGATATATAAATACTTTTAGTCCAGTTTTGACACTAGACCAAATTATCTCCAGACTCAGTGGCATTTACATTTTTGTCCTTCTGTTGGTTTGTAAGCTCTTTCCTTCTAACTAATTAATATTTTTCCTTTGCCAAACTGGGTTTTTCTTAACTACTTTATTAGTGTTAGACAAAACAGCAAGTTTCCAGCAGCACAATGGAAGATAATTTGTTAAACTCTTATATATTAAATTCTTACATGAAATCTATTTAAGTGGATGGTAGTACTATTCCCCCCCCCCACAAAGTTCTCTTGGAAATAATATTACAATTTAAATTTATCATTTAAAGTTTCCTTTTAAAAGTAGAGTTAGAGTGAATCTTACATAATTAGTTTATAGAATAGATAGCAAAAACGTTTGATTTAAAATACTAGTTTTACAGATTTAATCAGTTCCTATGAAGCCATTTCATCCACTTTCTTGCTCTGAAATATACATTTCATGCTTTTTTTCTTAAAGTGTGAAAAAATCTACATTGCTTCCCAAGCACTTAGATTTTTTCAAGATGTTTGTTTCTTTGGTCTTATTTAGACTCTCCTCATATTTGCTTCATTCAAAAGCTGTATTCTTAACAGTGAACTGTATGTTTCCACCGTAAATGTATGGCAGACCACTTTCCCTGGATCATGGCTCAGGATCCATCTTTAGCTGTAGTTTTATGGGGTCAGTTATTTTGCTTTCCAATTCTGTCTGTTACACTAATTCCCTATTCCAAGGTTTTCCAACTCCACCCATCATTCTCTCTGAGGAGAGTGCCATACTGGGGATGTGTTTTCCTTTTTCAGTGGTAAGTCACTGGAGCAACACTCACTTTGTAACCCAGGGTGTTCCTTTTCCATCGTTACAGACCTTGTTTTTTTTGAAGTAACCCTACATGTTCATTCTATTAGTGAGTTAATAAGACCTCTTTTGGTTGCAAGAACCAGGGAACATTCTGAAAGCCAGCTTAAACCAAAAAGGGAATTAATTAGTTGATATAATTGAATGTCTCGGGGACAAAATTGTATTCAGGCAGGTATATCAAGACACTCAAAAAACTCTGTTACCTGCAAACTATTTCTTCCCATCTCTTGGTTCTTCTCTCCTCTGTGTCATCTTCATTTTCAAGGTTCTATTTGTGACTCCAAGCACCTCTCACCTTATATCATCACGGCCCAGAAAACCTAGCAGAATGAGACTTTCTCTTTTCAACCATTCCAGCAAATTTCCGTGAACTGTCATACTGGCCTTGCCTGTCTCAAGACTTCAGCCCTGGCCAAGGGGTTGTAATACATCAGTCCTGGGACCAATGTCCATGCATGGAGCCTGGAGGATGAAATTAATTTCACATCTGTCATGGACCCGTGGACTAAGAGTCCAGAAAGGGCAGTTTCTGAGGGAAACTTCAGCTATTGGTCTTTAAATTAGAGGGGATGGATACATGATCTTCAGGAAAATGTTTCTTGTGGATATTTTCCCACTAAAATTCTTTCAACATATCCTTCCTTCAGGATAAAATTTGACTTCTGTAACTGAGTATTCAAGGCTCTGATCTTTTTTACTTCTTCAAACTTTGGTCCAATTACCTAGTCTTACAAGTAGCCCCCTTATCAGTTAGATGAATGCTTTTATTATGCCACTGCCTTCATGTCTAATATGTTTTTTTCTTTTATAAAATTGTTATGAATCTTCCCATCCATCCCTCAACAACCTACTCAAGCCCCACGGTTTCCAAAACAGTTTCCTTGGGCATCCTCGTCCGTGATGTTTTATCTTGCCTTTGAACTCCAAATAGTTTTATTGTTTACAATGTTTCCAAATCTTTATTTCATTTATTTATTTATTTTTATTGTGCATATCTATAAGGCTCATAAACTGCCACTAGTTGTTAGTTGTATTTTGGGTATCACGTGTTTGAAAAAAATCACAAAGGTGAAAACTTGCTACTAATTCACTAATGGATTCAAATGAGATTGCATATCGTGAACTTTAAGAGAATCCACATATATGATTGAAAAACACTTTGTACATATATATGCAAGACTTTATTTTGGGGGGGGGGACCGTGCACGTGAATTAAAGCCTTTCCATCTGGAGTGCTCCACACTTAGTGTTCCTATAATTAAGGTGAAGTACTCTTAGTTTATGCCAATTTTTTATCTCCCTTGATATAGCTACTTCCATAATACTAATTATACATTCATATGTTAATAACCTGGAACATTGGACTAATGATAAACATGTATTTTTTGTTGTCATGTTTTAACTCTATGGTTCTTTTATATAATCAGACAAAAATATTGGTTGACTAATTAGAAATTTCTTTTCTGGTTTGACATTTTTACTCCTCTCTGTTGCTATTCTTAACACATTGTGAGTTTATGACTTTCATCATGGGTACTATAAATCAACATTGATATTTTGAAGCTTGGAACTTGGGAGCA
Source organism: Delphinus delphis (assembly GCF_949987515.2). NCBI lineage: Eukaryota > Metazoa > Chordata > Mammalia > Artiodactyla > Delphinidae > Delphinus > Delphinus delphis. Next base: position 122,227,724 of record NC_082686.1, on the reverse strand, counting down.
AATAAAATGAGCTCATTGTTAATAAATCTGCTGACATTTTGCTTTGCAGAAGAGGTACTGGTATGGACTGAATTGTATCTCCCCAAATTTTGTATGTTGAAGCCCTAAACCCCAGTGTGACTATATTTGGAGATTAGGCTTTAAAGAGGTAATGAAGGATAAATTAAGTCATAAGGGTAGGATCCTGATTCAATAGGACTGGTGTCCCTATAAGAAGAGGAAGAGACACCAGGAATGCCTGTGAACAAAGGAAAGGCCAGGTGAGGACACAGTAAGAAGGTGGCCTGTCTCTCCTGGGAGAAACCAAACCTGCCAACACCTTGATGTTGAACTTACAGCCTCCAGAACAGTGAGAAAATAAATTTCTGTTGGTTCAGCCACCCAGTCTGTGGTATTTTGTTATGGCAGCCCTAGCAGACTATTACAGGTACAATTAGCATTCTAGTACTGTATTTATCTGACTTGGTTTTCAAATTTTTATTAATTTAGACCTGTTTTGTAACTCCAGTTAGATTATTTGAGTTGAACCCAAAGGTATAGTGGATTTCAAGCATGGCTGCCCTCTAGTCATTTATCACTGAACCTGAGTTGCAAGGTAAAATGTTAATGAACTCATCCACCATTTCCTATTTCCAAGCTTTGAACCTTGCAATTGGTGATGAAGTACCCGAAGCTAGTTCTAGCTTTCTAAGAATAAATTTGGAAACTATGTAAGAGTGTTGTAGATCTTGGCTCTATTGCAATAATATACATTATCTCGTTGGGTGGAATTGTACTGGAAAAATCTGCACAGTGAATTAGGTATATCCACAATGAATTGTGATAAAACAATATTCTTCTTAGGGGCTTGATAGGATCTGTCTGTCTGTCTCTCTGCCATATAATACCGTTAAGTTGGCTGAAGTCCTTTAATATTCATCAGTGTGCTAATGTGATTATCTTTAGAGCAGATAGACGCTTGGATCTTCTCCGAGGACTTTCAGAAATGCTTATTTGGCATTAAAAGGATCATACATCTATGTAAGTAATTAAAATAAAGATACAAGTGGACTGATATATAGACCTGTGATTTGGCCATTCACAGCAATATCTAAGGAATTGTCTCTAAGTTGCCAAAAGAGCTATGTAATTCACTAATGGATTCAAATGAGATTGAATATTGTGAACTTTAAGAGAATCTACATATATGATTGAAAAACACTGTGTACATATATGTGCAAGACTTTATTTTGGGGGGGGACCGTGCACGTGGATTAAAGCCTTTCCATCTGGAGTGCTCCACACTTAGTGTTCCTATAATTAAGGTGAAGTACTCTTAGTTTATGCCAATTTTTTATGCCAAAAGAGCTATGTAAGTTGCCAAAAGAGCTATGTCTCTAAGTTGCCAAAAGAGCTTACTTGTATAAGTTTAAAGATGACAATTTAGTGAAAAATGTCAGTTATGCTACTTGGTGACATAAAGAGCAAGAGAATTTTGGTGAGTTGGATGGTTGTTTTATATTTTCTTTTTACATTTTGGTCATATTTTTTGAGCTATTATATGTTTTTCATTGCCTGATTATGACTTGAGCTTAGGTTTGACAGAAATTGTCAAGGAAGACTGCAGCAAAGTGATGGAGACGTTAGCATTTTTAAGCATATTTATACATTTTGGAATAAATAAAAAGCAGCATAAATAAAAAATAAAATAGTGAACACTTTTATTAATAATAAGAGCTGAGTGCTGTGTGCTAAGTTCTACATTAAGTTAATATGCACTTATCACCACATTTAATCCTTCAAATGACCCTATGAGTTAGATTTTATTTTATAGATGAGTAAACTGAGTCACAGAGGGTTAAGGAAATCAATCAAGCCACAGAAGTAAGAAGGGCTTTGAAGGTTCTCCAGCCGCAGAGCCTATGTTCTGAACTGCTAACCTCCCCATGTGCTAATGTGAGCACATGTAAGGTAATTTATCCAGTAATGAGTTAATAACGTTTGCAGATGTTACTACAGTTTTGGTGAGAATATAACTTTTGTTAATAGCCTGTAATTTTCTAGATAGTTTATTAAATTGCATTCTAATTTCTCAATGGTTGATAAAATCATGAACAGCTGGGGAGAAGAGTCTGGTCTTTATTCTAAAGCCCTTATTTATTTTCAATGAAAGTAAATATAATAGCAATTGCATGGTCTTTTGAATTTTTAAGTAAGGATTTAATTCTGAATTCAGTTAAGCTTTGCTATAATTTTTTGGTGGGACATCTGTTAATATTATTTCTTTATATTGATTAGGCAAATAAAAATTATTCCAAGTGACATGATTCAGATTATATGGTGAGTAAATTGTGGAGTTGGGTTTTTTTCCTTTCTTTTTTCACTAAAATTCGTTTGCTCTTGAAAAATGATATAAATCGTAGGGATTCCTAGGGTTTATAAAAAATATTTCCAAAGTGAAGAAGCTTGTATTTAAATAATTAATAAGCTTAACTGATAATCTGGCTTAATATACATACACACATGTATACACATTTACATGCATTATAAACATATACAGTTTACATATATATGGTATATGTAAATATTTAATATATGTGGATATAATATATATATATAAAGCTATATATTTATTACCTGCTTTGAGAGTGCTCTCCCTCCCTGCCTTTCTCTTCATCTGTCTCTCTGTCTCTGTCTGTTTCTCTCTACACACACACACACACACACACACACACACACACACACACAAGTATGGATCGTCCAAAGCAGATCACAGTAGTGCAGGCACTTGAACGTTTAGTGATGAGTACATTGGAATCATATTATTTGCTACTTTCATTTAATTACTTTTAGCAAAGTTGTGTGGGTCCTGATACGGACTGTTCACTTGCCCATCTTTCTTGGTTGTACCAAACTGAAAAATTGACCCAAGGAGTGAAATGAGGCAAATTATTGTATCAGTTTTCTTGCTGGAAAAGTTGGATTGTAGAGTGTAATGGGTGACCTGAGACCAAAACAGGGCCTCCTCCTCTTTTGAGACAACAAGCCCACCGACTGGGCTGCCACTGCTCTTCTTGGAGGGCCAGACAGAGAAGGTGAGACAGAGCTGACTCCTTGAGGGAAGTGCATGTTGTCTTCCCCGTGCACGGGGACTGAGAGAGGAAGTTCCACTACACCTGGGGTCTGAAGGCCATGATCAAGAGAAGGGCTGAGGCCAGTCAGCACTGCTTCTGCAGAACTCACTGCTAACGGCAGCTAATTGTTACTCCCTTGGAGAGGAGTAAGTAATAGGATGACATTTCTTCCCTAGAATGTGGAATTACTGGCAAAAGTCCCCTCTTGGGGACCACAGTGGGAATGTGGTAAGAAGATCTGGGTCCTCCTCTATCCCCATGGTTGGGTCCTCTTAACATTGTCATGTAGAATCTGAGCTCCAAATCTATCCCTATTTTATTTTTCATATCAAATTATGCTCAGCCATGCACTTCAAAGCAGCTTACTAGAGACTGTTGTAGGCAACCCGTGATGACATAAATACCACAAATACAGTGTCAGCAACATAAAAATCAACAGAAACCCCTTCCCTTTATTATATTTCTGGGTGTATATAAAAGCCCACAAAACACTGTTGAATTATGGTCAAAATATTAAATATTCAAATCCTGGACAGCATTCCTTCCCCAATATTCTTTTATAATCAGATTATTCTCAACAATATAAGCCTGAGCTCTTGAAGCTATTTCTTTCTGTGTCTGTTCATGACAGACAAGAGGGTACGGCCCCAACAGGGGCATCGCCTCTATAACCATGAACGGCACTTCAAGAAAGAGTCTACTGTGACAGATTTGAGAGCCAGAAAGTAGTGTCAGTCCTTTTATAGCCTGTTACTCCCTGGATGGCTGACAGCTTATAACTTGAAGCAAGCGTCTCTGGAACATTTGTACTTCTCAAGGAAATCTCTGTCTTCACCCTTCCAGGAATTTCTCTAATTCCTCTTCCCCACTTAAGTGAGGAATGAATCCATATTAGAATTATCTAAGCAATTTTAAAACTCTACATGTCCATATCTCACTCCAGATGAATTAAGTCAGAATCTCTAGGGGTGGGACCCAGGCATCCATATATTTTACAGCACCCCAAGTTCAAATCCCCTAAGAAAATGGAAGATGACCATTCCATAATAGAACCTCTGTTCTTTAACTCAGAAAGTTGGCCTGTGTTTCTATTCATTCTTGGCCAGTTTATAGTCCTTCCCCACGTAGCTCAATAAGAACATTACATTCAGGATCAGAAGTCCTGCAGAGCCTGATAGTCCCGGATATACCATAGGCACGGGTTTAGGAATCTTCCTCATATTGCAGGTCATGCTTTGCACAGCTGATGATCTTGTTTTTAATCTTGTTATTTCCACAACAGCATGTTTTGCATATGTTTGGGTAAAATTTCTCATTTGAGCTCAGGTGCCTTTTTTTTTTTTTTGGCCATGCCACGCGGCTTGTAGGATCTCAGTTCCCCAACCAAGGAGTGAACCCAGGCCACGGCAGGGAAAGCCCTGAATCCTAACCACTAGCCACCAGGGAACTCCTGGACCTCAGGAGCCTTAAGAAGCGTGCTCCATGTCATCAGTCATTACACTCTTGAACAAATCTCCAGCGTCATGCACCCCTATCTAAGCCCACTGTGTCCCAAGGGTTTTAGTACAGAGACTTTTCCAGATCATTTGGCATACTCCTGCCTCGATATTCTGGGAATCTTGATGATATCTCTGCTAGAGTCTGTTAAGAAGGTAAATGTGTGTGGCCACTGATTACTTTCTGAAGTATATATAATGCTGACTAACATCTTTGCTAGGTTTCAGCGGATCAGCGTATGTAGCATCATGGGTCATCTCCTTTCTGGAACCACTGAAGCTACATTATCATCAAAGTTCAAGTATTTGTGTTTGACAACCCAGTAAATATCTATATAAATTCTTTGGCCCCTCATGAGTAGCATCAAGTTTGTCCTCTCTGTAGCAAGCAACAAGAGAAAATTTTTTCTTAAACCTTCTTTGTTAAAAGCTGATAGCCAATATCAGAATTCACAGCACTCCATCAATGTGTGGCATGATGATACTAAAAAGAACTCATCACACCAGTACTAGCTCATTAAGGATGAGCTGTAACACATCAGATGAAACATCTTCAGAATATCAGCGATTCCCCAAGGATAAGAAGCAATGAAACTTCTCTAACACACAGTGGTACTTTGTAAACATGCCCACAATCCTTCACCCTTTTCTGAATTCCCATCCCTTTGCATATAATTTTGCAGCATATCTCAGCAAGAGCTGGAGTCTATTTCCCTTCCCCTTGAATGTGGGTGGGCAGTATGACTTGTATTGGGCAATAAAATTTGGTAGAACTGTGTGCCAGTTCTGAGACCAAGTCTTAAGAAGTCTTTTCATGCTTCCACTTACTTCCTGGGACGCTGCCTCTGCTCTGTGGACAAGAGCAGGCAAGCATGCTGTGGATGAGAGACTGCCTCAGCCAGAGTAATGTTAGTCCAGTTTTCCCAGCAGAGGGCTAAGACAAGTGGAAGAGCCTGGACAATATCAAAGCCATGCGCCCAGATGATAGCTGATGCATGAGAGAGGGAGCCCAGCCAAGTCAGGAAGAATTGCCCAGCCAAGCTCAGCCTAAATGGCTGAACTAGGGAATTGTGGCTAAATAGATGGTGGTTGTTTTAAGCCAAGTTTCAGGTGCTTTGTTAAGCAGTGGTAGCTAATGCTGTCATACTAACATGCTACATTTGGGTGATATTTCTGTCTTAATGTGTGGAACTGGGTTAGAACCTAGGGATATTCATGTTCTGTCAAGCTTTCTCCAGCACTGGAATTTTTAATTAGAAATATCTTAGTTCAGATCACAGCTCTGCCCTCTGCTAGAACACCTACCATGGCAAGAAGAACAAAGTGCACCAATTTCTCTCCAAACTCTAACTTGTTAAAACCGAGTCCTTTACACTTCTATAGCTACTGTGAGAGGATTGATGTCCCAGTACCACAGTTTCTTGATAAATGATACCAAGAGCTGCCAGTTATCCCTGTGGCTTTCTTTCTCCTCATAGGTACAACTTCCCAGATATCAAAGGCATTTTATATAGTGTAGTATACACACACACACACACACACACATACACACACACACACACAGAATGAGAGAATGGCTGAAGTTTCCGGAAAGCACAGTAGTAGTCAACACTATTACTATTTCCAGATGAGTTGCTATGCTGATATCTTTTAGCAAAGGTGGTAAGTTGAATATGATTATTTAGAAGGAGAAAGGGGAGAGGAGGACACAGGAGGATGAAGAGGATGGCAGCATCTTCCTGGTAAATGAAACTCTCCCTGGGATGCTAGTTCCTAGGCCCCAACTGGTTCATCCACTATTGCCCTTGAGGTCTCCTCATATTTAAGGGAGTGAACACATTCTGTCACCAGTTCTCAGAGGTATAGGGTAAATTCTGGCATTAGGAATTATTTCAGGCTCTCTCAGTATGGATTTCGTATATTACTATAACTGTGACCCATATGTCCAACCAGGTGTCCAGTGTTTTTGAGAAAGAAAATATAACCAAATCCCAACTTATTAATCTGTTTGTAATTTGACATGGATTTTGGCATATGAGTTTTGATAAAGGATGTAGAGTATCTAGAATTTTCAAAACAGTATCTCCCATATTGAGGGGAGTTAGGACTTTTTGAAATATGCACTGGCTGGGCCTGTATTGCCTTATGATAAACATTTAGAGCAAGATTCAGGGGTAACTAATAATTGCACCAATTGGTTGTAGCCCCTGGATATTTCCTGTATCTACAGTGGTAAAAGTGATGAGTAGATTTTCTCAACAATTTGATAAGACGCGTAATTTCTTCACTTGGAAACTTGTATCCTGTTTCTTATTAGGAAAAAAGATATATGATTGTCATAGTCTTTTCTTTCATCGCAGCCATTCAAAGCTCAGTATTTATTGTATTTATTATACAGTATTGTATAGTGTGCATTACATAGTTTTCTGCTATAGGAGGAAGGTAGATGTAGTTACCAGGGACTATATAGTTACTGACACTAATTCTTATAGTGATGACACTACCTAACTACCTATCTACTGACAAGTACCTGAAAAGGGAAGGTGATTAACTCTATTTGTAGGAGGGGGAAGTGGGGAAATTTCTAAGACTGTCAGACAGAGGGGGTAGCTTTTGGAGTAAACTTTGATGGATAAGATTTTGCCAGGCAGAGAAGGGGGAAAGGACATTGTAGACAGAGATAATAAGATTGAGTAAAAGTTCAAGAAAAAAAAAAGTGTTTGACTTGCTTACAGAAATCTAAGTAACCTGTGCATTTGTAGAGAAGGGCATATGCTGTGGAGTGAGAGGACATGGGTCTGAACAGATAAGCTTGCATCCCAGTTTAGATGAGTTTGCTAAGGAATTAGCTTTGTCCTCTAAGGACTGAGGCACTTTCCTGATTTATAATCTGAGGGCATGGTAAAAAGATATGCAGATCAGAGCACAAATTGAGCCAGGCAGTGAAATAGTGAGGACTCAGATTTAGTTCTTTATCCTTACTTAAAATGAATAGGAAAAACCAAGAGGATAAGAATATAATATGCTTTAAATTTTTATTTTATTTTTCGGAACCACAAAATATTGATGGGTGGATATCAATAGCCATGTAAAACCTTTTTCTATTTCCCCTTTTTATTTCATACATTTTTATTATCTTCCTTTCTTCTGCATATTCCATGTGTGTACTTTAAAATATGTGTTTGTCTTTTTGTATAATTGTATTTTATCACAATATTGTGATTTGATCATTAATAACGGTAATAAATTGCATAGCGTCTATCCAATAATAAAAGCTGCATTATAATCATAGTCTACAAATCTTAAAATCTGGCTTGAAATTTCTAGGAAAAGTGAATAAAAACATTGAGTTGACAGCCTGATCATGTTGCACTGGGTTATCACCATATATGTGACTCGGTAACTAGAATGTTTGCTGTCCATTATGTAAGAGAAGTTTGTCATCCCCAGCTCATTTAAAGGTTATAGAATTTCCTTTTATGTAACATTCTTTGTATTCGTGAATCCTATGTCAATTTTCAGGTGTAGCCTCATTGCTGAAAAAAATCCTTGGTGAAAAACCACAATGAAATGAGTTCATTTTCAGAAATTTTTTAAGGATTAAAAAAGGAATGGAGCTGAATTAGAAACAGGAGAAATTTGGTACTAGTCTCCATTCTCTATCAAGTTCCTTCCTCAGCTAAATTTGGTATGATAATACCTTGAAAAGAAGATACAGGAAGATTATAAAGTTCTAGTTGTTAAGATCAAATTTCCATGTGGAAACCCTGTTTTCTTAGTAGGAAATTTTTTTAGAAATCTTAGTTCATGCTTAGGATTGAAGGACTGAAAAACATATGACTATCTGATTTCTGAGCACACCATGTAAGAAATCAACTGGCAAATTGACATCTATAAAATAGGCAAACTTTACACAAAAAGCAGTTTTATAAAATATTATAATGATTATAATGTTTAGATAATTATGGCTTTAAATTTTTTTAATGAAGCTAGAGAAAAAAATTCATGAAAATATCAGATAGCTATTTGTACTACTAGAACCAGAAATAAGAATGTACTGTTGTGTATCTCTATACACTTTATAAAATATGTTTACTTATGTTATTTTAACCTCACAGCAATTCTCTGAGGGAAAGGGGTTTGCTAGTATTCCATGTAGAAACTAGGAACCTGGGGTCCTCGTGGTTCCTTTAAACAGGTCACACCACGCACAATGTTTGAAGACCATTGAGTTTGTGGGATTTTTTTTCCCCCAGCTCTGACATAAGCCTAAGTTTCTTGCATTGTAAGATAATAAGCGTAGTAGTAAAAGCTCAGCTCTGTCCTGGTATAAAATGCCACTGTATCCATCCTTGTCCTGAAATGTAAAAGTATTGGATCCTATTACATGCAGTACAAACCGTCGATAGATTATGGTTTAGTATATTATCAGTGTCTGGATATATTCCATTAGGAATTTTGGCTGTGAGTACTAGAAAAATAAGATTTTAAGACTTTTCTATTGCTATATCATACAAATGTGTCTTTCCAAAGAATAGGCACTAGAGTGTAAGATTACAAGAACTGCCACTGCACATATATCAATGGAGGTTACATCTCATATATAAATAGAAAAGAGTCTCTTGTCTAAATGTGTAAGCTAGTCAAGCTACTCACTATGTATGATGTGAGCAATTTTGGAAGTTATATGAAGTGTTTAAGGTTACCAGGACATATTAATGCACTTAGAGTCACCATTTAATGCTTGATATATTTTCCAAATGTGCACAACTTACTCCTTGGTACTGTTTTATTATGTGTGCCAAATTTCCAATGCCAAAAGGCTGAATTCTCAGTAATAGGGAGCTTTTTCTCTATCTTGCTTTGACAAACCTCTAACTGAGACCAGACTGACAAGCTGTTTCTGCCATAGCTCTCAGCAGGCCACCTTGGTCTTGGCCTTGACTTTTGGAAAGAGGTTGCCTCATCAGATAACCCTCAGCTACTAGGTCCATCTGAACTTTGAGAGAATATAACACATTTGACTATTAAATGGCCTCTATTGATATCATGCTCTATTGTTTGTTTTTAGATAGACTCTGGACTTCTTTGTTCATCCACCCACTTCTGTTCAAGAATGTATGTTTGGCCTCGAGAACTTGACCAGACCATCTGTGAATATTCCTTTTTTTCCTCTGTGGGAATTTTGATTACGGAGCTCAAGTTTCAAAATGAAGCCAACCAATCATTTATGTATGTGAGAATCAATTTATATTTTCTTTTTATTTTTACTTTTGTTTACTTATTTTTTTGGCTGTGCTGCACATCATGTCGGATCTTAGTTCCCCAACCAGGGATCAAACCCGTGCCCCTTGCATTAGAAGCATTAAGTCTTAACCACTTGACCACCAGGGAAGTCTCTACATTCTCTTTTAAACTTCTTAGTCATCTTTAAGAGATATACCTCTCAGCAGTGAAATGGAATAGGATTTCTTGATAGAAATAGAGAAAGGAAGAAAATAAATGGCTTAAGCAAAATATACTGTAGCATAGAGATAAGATGTATGGAAAACAGTCTGTCATTCATTAAATAAAATTCTATAGATTTTAGGCTGAGATCTATAGATAAAAAGAAAAGCAGGAAAAAAAAGAGAGTCTAGTTGCCAAATATATGTTACAGTGTTCATCACTAAATTAAAAACCTTTGTGGTGGCTTCATAGAATGAATTTGGGAGTGTTTCTCCCTCTGCAATGTTTTGGAAGAGTCTGAGAAGGATAGGTGTTAGCCTTTCTCTAAATGTTTGATACAATTTGCCTGTGAGGCCATCTGGTCCTGGACTTTTGTTTGTTGAAAGATTTAAAATTACAGTTTCAATTTCATTACTTGTGATAGGTCTGTTTATATTTTCTAATTCTTCCTGGTTCAGTCTTGGAAAATTGTACCTTTCCAAGAATTTGTCCATTTCTTTGTTGTTGTCCATTTTACTGGCATATAGTTGTTTGTAGTAGTCTCTTATAACCCTTTGTATTTCTGTGGTGTCAGTTGTGTTTTCTCCTTTTTCATTTCTAATTTTATTGATTTGCATCCCCTCCCTTTTTTTCTTGACGAGTCTGGCTAAGGGTTTATCAATTTTGTTTATCTTCTCAAAGAAGCAGTGTTTAGTTTTGTTGATCTTTGCTATTGTTTTCTTCATTTCTATATCATTTATTGCTGCTCTGATTTTTATGATTTCTTTCCTTCTTCTGATTTTGGGTTTTCTTTGTTCTTCTTTCTCTAGTTGTTTTTAAGTGTAGGGTTTGATTGTTTGCGATTTTTCTTGTTTCTTGAGGTGAGATTGAATTGCATAAACTTCCCTCTTAGAACTGTTTTTGCTGCGTCCAATAGGTTTTAGGTCATTGTGTTTTCATTGTCATTTGTTTCCATGTATTTAAAAATTTTTTCTTTGATTTCTTCAGTGATCTCTTGGTTATTTAGTAGTGCACTGGGGTGAAGTGAGAGTAGCATTGATATATATACACTACCGAATGTAAAATAGTTAGCTAGCAGGAAGCAGCAGCATAGCACAGGGAGACCAGCTTGGTGCTTTATGATGACCTAGAGGGGTGGGATAGGGAGGATGGGAGGGCTGCTCAAGAGGGCGGGGGTATGGGGACATATGTATGCATATGGCTGATTCACTTTGGTGAACAAAAGAAACTAACAGTACCGTGAAGCAATTATACTCCAATAAAGATCAATTTTAAAAAAACAATAAATAAAAAACCTTTGTAAATTAAGATATAGATGTTACTGTGTCATCTGAGAAGGAACGTTTTGTTGAGTGTCTACTACAGAAAGCTGGGAACCTCACCACTGTATTCCCAGCAAGGTCCCTCTTATCAGCAAGCTGAAAGGAGTCTTGCTAAGTTCACTCCCTGAATTCTGATCCTTGTTGGAGGCAGCTGAAAAAATGACTTAGGTAGAAACAGACTTAAGCTCCATGTGCTACACCAGACCTGGAACTTGCCTTAATTATTGCTACAGTGTCTACTCAGAAGTGGAGCAGAATTGTGTGAAGTGCTGTGTGAAGACAACAAAATAGGTGGACAATCATAACCTCAGGTCAGAAGAATTGATTCAGACCAAGTATTTTTTTTTGCAGTCATATTATTTTATTTTCTATTTTTTAAAATAGATCTTTATTGGAGTATAATTGCTTTACAGTACTGTGTTAGTTTCTCTTGTACAACAAAGTGGATCAGCCATATGCATACATATATCCCCATATCCCCACCCTCTTGAGCCTCGCTCCCACCCTCCCTATCCCACCCCTCTAGATGGTCACAAAGCACCGAGCTGATCTCCCTGTGCTATGCTGCTGCTTCCCACTAGCTATCTATTTTACATTCGGTACTGTATATATGTCCATGCCACTCTCTCACTTTGTCACAGCTTACCGTTCCCCCTCCCTGTGTCCTCAAGTCCATTCTCTATGTCTACGTCTTTATTCCTGCCCTGCCACTAGGTTGATCAGAACCATTTTTTCTTTTTTAGATTCCATATGTATGTGTTCGCATACAGTATTTGTTTTTCTCTTTCTGACTTACTTCACTCTGTATGACAGACTCTAGGTCCATCCACCTCACTACAAATAACTCAGTTTCATTTCTTTTTTATGGCTGAGTAATATTCCATTGTATATATGTGCCACATCTTCTTTATCCATTCATCTGTCAGTGGGCATTTAGGTTGCTTCCATGCCCTGGCTATTGTAAATAGAGCTGCTATGAACACTGTGGTACATGACTCTTTTTGAATTATGGTTTTCTCTGGGTATATGCCTAGTAGTGGGATTGCCGGGTCATATGGTAATTCTATTTTTAGTTTTCTAAGGAACACCCATACTGATTTCCATAGTAGCTGTATCAATTTACATTCCCACCAACAGTGCAGGAGGGTTCCTTTTTCACCACACCCTTTCCAACATTTATTGTTTCTAGATTTTTTGATAATGGCCATTCTGACTGGTGTGAGGTGATACCTCATTGTAGTTTTGATTTGCATTTCTCTAATAATTAGTGATGTTGAGAATCTTTTCACGTGCCTCTTGGTCATCTATATGTCTTCTTTGGTGAAATGTCTATTGAGGTCTTCCACCCATCTTTTAATTGAATTTTTTTCTTTTTTGATACTGAGCTCCTTGAGCTGGTTATATATTTTGGAGATTAATCCTTTGTCCATTGTTTCATTTGCAAATATATTCTCCCATTCTGAGCGTTGTCTTTTCATCTTGTTTATGGTTTCATTTGCTGTGAAAAAGCTTTGAAGTTTAATTAAGACCCATTTTTTAATTTTTGTTTTTATTTCCATTACTCTATGAGGTGGATCAGAAAAGATCTTGCTGTGGTTTATGTCAAAGAGTGTTTTTCCTATGTTTTCCTCTAAGAGTTTTATAGCATTTGGTCTTACATTTAGGTCTTTAATTCATTTGGAGTTTATTTTTGTGTATGATGTTAGGGAGTGTTCTAATTTCATTCTTTTACATGTAGCTGTCCAGTTTTCCCAGCACCACTTATTGAAGAGGCTGTCTTTTCTCCATTGTATGTTCTTACCTCCTTTGTCATAAATTAGGTCACCATATGTGCATGGGTTTATCTCTGGGCTTTCTCTCCTGTTCCATTGATCTATATTTCTGTTTCTGTGCCAGTACCATATTGTCTTGATTACTGTAGCTTTGTAGTATAGTTTGAAGACAGGGAGCCTGATTCCTCCAGCTCTGTTTTTCTTTCTCAAGATTGCTTTGGATGTTTGGGGTCTTTTGTGTTTCCATACGAATTGTAAAATTTTTTGTTCTAATTCTGTGAAGAATGCCATTGGCAGTTTGTTAGGGATTGCACTGAATCTGTAGATTGCTTTGGGTATAATAGTCATTTTCAAAATTTTGATTCTTTCAATCTAAGAACATGGTACATCTTTCCATCTCTTTGTATCGTCTTTAGTTTCTTTTATCAGTGTCTTATAGTTTTCTGCATACAGGTCTTTTGTCTCCTTAGATAGGTTTATTCCTAGGTATTTTATTCTTTTTGTCGCAGTGGTAAAAGGGAGTGCTTCCTTAATTTCTCTTTCTGATTTTTCATTGTTAGTGTATAGGAATTCCAGAGATTTCTGTGCGTTAATTTTGTATCCTGCAACCTTACCAAACTGACTGATTAGTTCTAGTAGTTTTCTTGTGGCACATTTAGGATTTTCTATGTATAGTATCATGTCTTCTGCAAACAGGGACAATTTTACTTCTTCTTTTCCAATTTGTATTCCTTTTGTTTCTTTTTCTTCTCTTATTGCTGTGGCTAAAACTTCCAAAACTATGTTGAATGATAGTGGTGAGAGTGGAAATCCTTGTCTTGCTCCTGATCTTAGTGGAAATGCTTTCAGTTTTTCACCATTGGATATGATGTTTGCTGTGGGTTTGTCATATATGGCCTTTATTATATTGAGGTAGGTTGCCTCTATGCACATTTTCTGGAGAGTTTTTATCATAAATGGGTGTTGAATTTTGTCAAAAGCTTTTTCTGCGTCTATTAAGATGATCATATGGTTTTTATTTCTTAATTTGTTAATTAGTGTATCACATTGATTGATTTACGTATATTGAAGAATCTTTGCATTCCTGGGATAAATCCCACTTGATCATGGTATGTGATCCTTTTAATACGTTTTTGGATTCTGTTTGCTAGTATGTTGTTCAGGATTTTGCATCTATGTTCATCAGTGCTAATGGTCTATAATTTTCTTTTTTTGTGATATCTTTTTCTGGCTTTGGTATCAGGGTGATGGTGGCCTCGTAGAATGAATTTGGGAGTGTTCCTCCCTCTGCAATTTTTGGGAAGAGTTTTAAAAGGATGGGTGTTAGCTCTTCTTTAAATGTTTGATAGAATTCACCTGTGAAGCCATCTGGTCCTGAACTTTTGTTTGTTGGAAGATTTTTTTTTTTTTTTTTGCGGTACGTGGGCCTCTCACTGTTGTGGCCTCTCCTGTTGCGGAGCCCAGGCTCTGGATGCGCAGGCTCAGCAGCCATGGCTCACGGGCCCAGCTGCCCCACGGCACGCGGGATCCTCCCGGACCGGGGCACGAACCTGTGTCCCCTGCATCGGCAGGCGGACTCTCAACCACTGCGCCACCAGGGAAGCCCCTGTTGGAAGATTTTTAATTACAGTTTCAGTTTCATTACTTATGATAGGTCTGTTTATATTTTCTTATTCTTCCTGGTTCAGTCTTGGAAAATTGAACCTTTCCAAGAATTTGTCCTTTTCTTCGTGGTTGTCCATTTTATTAGCATATAGCTGTTTGTAGTAGCCTCTTATAAACTTTTGTATTTCTGCAGTGTCAGTTGTGATTTCTCCTTTATCATTTCTAATTTTATTAATTTGCATCCTCTCCCTTTTTTTCTTGATGAGTCTGGCTAAGGGCTTATCAATTTTGTTGGTCTTCTCAAAGAAGCAGCTTTTAGTTTTGTTGATCTTTGCTATTGTTTTCTTTGTTTCTATTTCATTTATTTCTGCTCTGATCTTTATGATTTCTTTCCTTCTACTGACTTTGGGTTTTCTTTGTTCTTTTTTGAGTTTTCTTTATTCTTCCAGACCAGGTTTTTGAGGCTTACATTCAATGGCAAAGGTAAAAGAAACTTGCAGCAAGTTTTCTAGCAATTAAAAGCGGTCAAGACATGACTAGTTTTGATGAGGAAAATTACATTTCAAATTTGGGGAGTGTTTTTGAATATGATATGAGATATATTGATAATTAGATCCTTATTTCATCAGTGAATGTGTACATGACAGGGGAAAACACATTCTCTTTTTACATACAAAATAACAATGATAATAACTAAAATGTATTGAGTTTTTTACTGTGACAGGCATTATTCTGGGATTTCTTTCCACACAACTTAATTCTGACACAGTTAAGTACTATTATTGATTCCATTTTTAACATGATAAAACTGAGGCACAAAGAGGTTAACCAATTTGCCCAAGATTAATGACGGAGCCAGGATTCAAACCTATACACGCCAGCTCCAAATCCCCAATCCCTAACCGTCATGCTATGGAGGATTATAAATTTACTTAGTATTGAAATACTTTAACCCATGAAATAAAAAGTAATGAACTAAGAAACAATGGTTGTAGGAAACATTTGGTTGAAGTCCTTCTAGGAGCATTTCTGATTCTTGAGAATGGTTAGACATAAATTTTCAGTAAAATGTATTTTCATGTATGAAAATAGGAGACTGTGTGAGATCCTTTTTGGCAATTTTATGGAATGAACAAAATTAAAACTTATGAAATTTTGTTTGAGTGGAACACATACATGAGTGTTGCTCTTAACCTTGGCTACACATTGGACTCACCTGGGGAATTTTTAAAATTTATGAATGCCTGGGTCCCAACCCAGAGCTTCTTTCTGAATTGGTGCCAGGAATGGCCTGGGCATTGGGACTTATAAAAACTGCTAGGTGGCAACCACAGCAAAAATTCAGGGCTTGAGTTGAGGGCAGTGTCGTGGTAAAGCCAAAACACTTATGATGGAGTCAGGCTGACGTGGGTTTGAAGTTATAAACGCACACGTGTGAACATTGTGATTTGGAGGAACTGACTTTTTCTTCCTGAGAATCAGCTTTCCCCATGTATACAATGGTGATAATAAAAGTACTTAACTATGGTTTTGTGGCATACACACAAATTTTTTGGCAATGCATACATGTCTCCAAGCATCGTGATTGGCATGGCATCTTCATTCAATTAACTTCAGCATTTTGTTTTTAAGACTGAAGGCAGGTCATAGGTGAGTTTTTCCCCATATTGTGAGACCATTATATGGAAAATTAGTAAGGTAGGGTTACTCTTCATTGAATTTAATGCTTTAATTGATAACCTCTATGAATATTAAATGATATGTATCATTTTATATCTAGCTAGCTAACTAGCTATTAACCATCTATCTATCTTTCTGTATATCTCTTGCTTGCTACCCAACTAGCTAACTATACAGTATTTTAGAGCAGGAATTCTCCTCCGTTTGCTTGGCAACACCTATATTCCAGGGCACAGGAGAAAGTCAAAAGACATATAAATCTAAAGGAGGAAGCTTTATAGACCTTTTTCTATCTTCCTGGATCTTTCTGCCTTACCTCAATCTGGCTTATTGAAATGTCCATTAGAAAGTCTAAGACCATCTTTTTGACTGTCCTGGAGCAGGAATTTAACATAGTGACATGTTAGTCACATTGGACATTGTTCTTGGAGGCACAGAATTATGAGTCATTCTATCTTTCTGTGAGGTCTTGTACTGACTCCTGACTTAGATCCAACATCTGCTTTTCTGATTCTGTTTAATTCCCCCTTTCCTGGCTCATACCCACGGCCCTGTGAAGGTTTCAAGTTCTTGCCGGCCATACGCTACTGTTCCCAAGTAATGGCCAATGAGCAAGTGCATTAAGACATGATATCATTCAACATACTGCAGGTATTTTGGCTATAAACTTTATTCATTGGGCCAGAAACATTTAAGGATGTCCCAGGCTTTTCAGTGTATCTAAGTTAAGCAAATCTGATTAAAGTGGGATTGTTAGGTCCTTCCTTTCTTATCAGATAATATGAAGACACTGTAGTAAAGGTGATGTTTTAGGGCTGGCAATAGAAAAATCTAAAATATATCTACTTTTAAAATCTAAAATATGTTTATCTACTTTTAAAAATCCTAATTGTTAATTTCTTTAAAGAAATGATTTTTTTCTTTCTTTCCTTTTTTTTTTTTTTTTTTGCGGTACGCAGGCCTCTCACTGTTGTGGCCTCTCCCGTTGCGGAGCACAGGCTCCGGATGCGCAGGCTCAGCGGCCATGGCTCACGGGCCTAGCCACTCCGTGGCATGTGGGATCTTCCCGGACCGGGGCACGAACCCGTGTCCCCTGCATCGGCAGGCGGACTCTCAACCACTGCGCCACAAGGGAAGCCCTAAAGAAATGATTTTTTGTTTGGATGTTTCATGCAGGCTACATCTCATGATTTCTACAAGTATTAGTTAATTTAAACATCATGACAAACTTGTAGGGTTGATGCTATTACTACCTCTGGTTTACAGATAAAGAAACCAAGGATACCCAACTAGAAACTGATGGAGATAAGATTTAAATGCAGGCAGTCTCTTTCCAGAAAATGGTCTCTTTAACATTATACCCTGTTAACAGCAGCAAAGATTTACAAACACTGTAATGCCCTTTTTAACAGGATATAACAAATTCCCTTTTATTTTTTTCTGGTGTTTAAACATTGTCAAATGATAATATCAGATTCATTATTCCTTTCTGTATTTAACTTTTTTGAGAGATGCCTTGCCAGGGAGGTCTCTGATCATGAAGTTGTCAATAATTAAAGCTTTCTTTTTAGTTTGCAAAATAGGCAATCCGAAGCAATGCTCTTCTAATATAACATATTCTTCTGGAGCTCCACTTTCCTTCTGAAATTCTTTTCCCTTGAGCAGACCTTTCCAGACAGAGAATTGTCTCAACAGTAAGTCTCCATCTTTACTTTCTTCTTTTTCAGTGGTTACTCAAAATATGACAATTTTTTCAGATTGCTTTTTCAAAAACTAAAATCCTGAGGTTTTGTCAATTAATTTTTTTGCAGTAAACTACTTAAATTGGAACTGGTGATAAATACATTTATGAGAAGTTTTTAAAGGCTCCAAATAATTTTCTCATTGAAACATCCTAAATAGAGTAACCACTGCCAACTTGGAGCCCTCTTTGTTAGTAGGTAGTTATTACCTAATTATCTCCAATCCTTACTTATATATGAACATGAAAGAAATCACATTAATCTTAATAACCCAAATTTCTAGTCTTATTTCCAACTGCACATGCAGAAATTCCATATACCTCCCCCAGGTATTTCTGTGGACCCACAGGGATGCATTGTAGGAATTCACACCCCTGTCAATCATCTGCAGTACCAGATGGCATCCATTAGATCCTTTCCTTCCTGTTCCGCCTCCTCTGTGAAGCTGTAGAAGTGTAGCACCAATGTGGGTGGTGACAAAGCACACATTGAGACCATTACAAGGACATCAAAGTACACACCAAGGGTACTGTCCAGGTATGCATCCAAAGCTGCCCATCCTTGTAGGGCTGGAGATGTGCTGAGTTCTGTGCAGTCAAGGAGGAAGTACCCTCTCTCCAACTCCTTCAGAAACAGCAATATTTCTGCCCAGAGTCTCCTATAAATAGCAACCTCTCTTCTGGTCCTTAGCCATTTTTCATAAAGAGCTTAAATCTAGTCCAAGTGATTGGGCAGGGAATAGGTGGCCTACAATAATCTTTTGTTTCTTTCTATTAGTTCTTTCTCCCTTGGGTCCCTTTATAAAAACGAATGTTAAAACTCCTCTCTCAACCTTCTGCTAAATCCTTACCCCTTTGTCTCTGCATAGGAATTCTTGGGACTGGAATGGCAGTTGCATAACTCTACTCAGCAGAAACATTTATTCCAGGATTTACTTTTCCATGGCTGAGAGAATTTTGGTTCCACCAAATCATGACTCATTTCTATTGGGGAATAATTAGGAAAAGAGAGAAATTAGAAATAGAAAAGGGAAATAAAAGAGACAAAAGAATAAGAATAGAGGATCTTGCAATAAAGTTTGGGAGCTGTAAAGGTCAGCCAGAGTGTCAGATCTGCGCTCCCAAGATTATTAGAAAAATTGAATTTAGGATATTCTGTGGAAAACAGACTATAAACAAACTCTTGGTCTAAAGTCATTCTTGGCTGAGCTAAGATTCTATAACCATGTGTTGAGGAGAGCTGTTGAAAACTTACCTTTTTAGCATAACTGAGTGTATTAAATAAAGATACTCCTGAATCTTCCATCTCAAATAAATTATTATCCATTTCCAGGATAATGGGGAGACGTTAGAGGAAATCAAAACTCTAATTCATATATAAAATAGCTGTTAATATTTGGATGGAAACTCAGGTCCTGGAAAATACAAACACTTCTAAGTATATATATATATTTTTTCAACAAAAAGCTAAAAAAATCCTGCTGAAGGTTTTTGTGAGAGAAAATCTAAAACTATCATCTAGTGACCAAAGTGATAGTAAATAGAAATGAATTTTAATGTCTTATTAGTAATAATCTGAGATGTGTAAAACATCTTTTATGCTTTACTTTAGTAAAATCTTTTTACTTGAGTGATCATAAAAGTCAGAAAGTCATAAGAGTTACAAAGTTAAATGTGAATTTAATGAAAATTCCATTATCATCAAGGAAGTGCTTTATTCTCTTAGCAGGACCTATGTTTGTTTTTGAAAAATGTGGAATATTGGTCTCCACTATGTTTGTGCGTGTTGTAGGAGAACAGTAATGAAGGAGGTTGTATGTCACAGGATCAGTTGAAAACCTCCACAACTGCATGTGAGTGGGTATGAGATTGGGAGTGAGAAGACCCCAGTTGGATCCCTCACCACTCTCTCCTGATGGCTGGAAGAAAGAGATCATTTCTTCTGGGGTAGTGGCTTAAATGGTAACAGGAGCACATCTCATTTTCAAGTGAGCTTCATTAGCATCCAAGAAAGAGCAGGAGCTTGAGTTTGTAAGACAAAAAAGAAGACAAGACTTTGGAAGTTTCCCAAGGAAAGGGCTTGGGAAAGAAAATCAGTAGTAGGCAGACAAGGGAAGAAGAGAAAGAAGGAAAAAGAAGGGAAGTAAAGAGAGAAATTGAGTGAGGGGGAGAGAGGAAGGGAGAGAGGAAGAGGGAGAGAAGCTCTCTTTAGGAGTCTATAGCCAAGGTGTACAACCAACCTTTCTGTGGTTCATGAGGAAAAATTAAGTTAATGTTAAAGTTCCTGGTGCTTCTTATAAACCCAATAGGACCCTGTGGGTCTTGGGCACAGAAGATTTTCTGTCCCCTGTTCCTTGACTCCAGCCTCCATGACCTTCCCTGAGATCCAAAGGGCAGATTCAGAATAGTTGCTAAACCAGGAAGGGAAGGGTTGCAAAAGACAAGGGAGAGGCAACCAGGAAACAAGAGTGCAGCTTTGGGGCACTGGTACTGGGGTACTGGTTCCACCTCAAGGGATACACATAACAATGTCTTTAAGCTCTTTAAGATGTCAGCATTCTTCATACCAGAGAAAGACATTAAAGGAACCAGAGAAGCTCATCAAGATTACCTGAGACCAGATTGAAGGAGTGCAGGCCCTGTGCACACCCTCATCTTATCAGCAACCCCACCCTTGAACCGTTGCTGTAAAACTGCTCCTCAAATCCTCCTGGGTTGAGACACACAGTCTTCGAGGGCAGGAGCCTGCTGTGTCCCCCTTTTCTACTTCACCCAAAACTCTGTGTCCAAGATTTGATTCCGCACCAGTGCACAGAGGCTGAGTATTCGGCATCACTATTTTCTACTGTTCTGTGAAGGCCACAGATTCTCCTCATACCCCTATTGTATTTTAGGGATGTGTTTGATATGGGGAAACTTGTGAGGCAGAATGCCCTTAGGAAAAGTGATGGTAAATTGTGCCCTGATCCTCTTATAAGGATTTCAGTGAAGATAGGGCTGTGTGTCATTCCCCTTCCTGCTCCCCAGTCTAGACAGTCATCCTTGATTTCCTAACCCAACAGGCCTGAGAGGCTGTGAGCTAGGATTTCTTGAATTCCCCAATGGCAAAGACTATCTTTGCAAGATTAAAAAGGAGGCCCCTGACACACCAACTACTGATGTTACCTGAAACCTGAGTTCACCTCTTGGTGGGTGCTGAGCCAAAAGACACAACCAAGACAAGACACAGGAGAAAGAAGGATTTATTACTTGCAGCAAGTAAGGAGAACAATGTGCATCTTTCCCAAAGCACTGTATCCCCAAAGAGCAAAATTGGGGAAATTTTAAGCTAAGGGTACACGCATATTCATGAAGGGGTGTGAGCAGAGGAGAATTCAGCATAGAATTGGGTCAAAGGTTGACAGAGTCCAAGCTTTAGTTGATTGAAATCAGGAGGGTCAACTTCCATCCTCCACCTGGGTGGGGACCTTAGTTCCTACAGAACTCAAAGATATATATATATATATATATTTTTTTTTTTTTTCGGTACGTGGGCCTCTCACTGTTGTGGCCTCTCCCGTTGCAGAGCACAGGCTCCGGACGCGCAGGCTCAGCAGCCATGGCTCACGGGCCCAGCCGCTCTGCGGCATGTAGGAACTTCCCCGACCGGGGCACGAACCCGTGTCCCCTGCATCAGCAGGCGGACTCTCAACCACTGCGCCACCAGGGAAGCCCTCAAAGATATATTTTTATATCCCTTGAGAAGGAAGTAAGATTCTGCTTTGTCACTCCTCTATTGTTTACTGCCTCTTCTCTGTTCTTGCATTCCTTTTTTCCCTTAAGATCATTAATTACTGAGACCTGTTCAAGGGCAAGCATTGTGGCCAGGCATAGAACACAAAACGGCTTAGGCCAAAATGCTTCTCTTATGTCAAGAAAGCCATTCCTGGTTCTGTTTCCCTGGGGACCCCCTAACCTATCTGCTTACAATGGCAGCCAAGCAGTGGAAAAGATGGCCAGCAGGGAATAGTTAGAAGTGTTGTCTAAGACAAGTTCACGTGCCTGATGCACAGTGAGACCAAACAAACTGAACAATCAGAATTTGGAGCAGGGAAAGGTTTATTGCAGGGCCAAGAAAGTAGAATGGGTGGCTCATGTTCAAAACCTTTGAACTCCCCAATGACTTTTGGGGAAGAGTTTTTATAGGCAAAATTTGGGGTGAGAGCTGCAGGGCATGTGACTTTCTTCTGATTGGTTGGTGGTGAGGTAAAAGGAAAGTGCTCTAGGAATCTTGTGCTCAGCTTAAAGTTACCATCCTCCACCTAGGTGGGGGCCTCAGTTCCTGCAGAAGAACTCAAAGATATTGTTATGTATATCCCTTGAGGAGCAACCAGGACCCTGCACCATCACTGTACTATTGTTTATTTTCTTTTCTTTTTAATTTATTTATTTGATTTACTTATTTTTGGTTGCGTTGGGTCTTCGTTGCTGAGCACGGGCTTTCTCTAGTTGCGGTGAGCAGGGGCTACTCTTTGCTGCAGTGCACGGACTTCTCATTGCAGTGGCTTCTCTTGTTATGGAACATGGGCTCTAGGCACATGGGCTTCAGTAGTTGTGACATGTGGGCTCAGTAGTTGTGGCTCGTGGGCTGTAGAGCGCAGGCTCAGTAGTTTTGGCTCACAGGCATAGTTGCTCTGTGGCATGTGGGATCTTCCTGAACCAGGGCTCGAACCTGTATCCCCTGCATTGGCAGGCAGATAATCTTAACCACTGCGCCACCAGGGAAGCCCTGTACTATTGTTTCTTGAGTGCTTTTCCTTTGTTTCTGCATTCCTTCACTTTCTTAATTAGAAACTGCTTGAATCTGCCCTTGGGAACTCAGGGAAGGTCTAGGAGGCTGAAGCCTTTTTCCTACAAACAGGAAATGGGGAGCACGGAAAGGCTTTTGCAGCTGGTAGAGCCCCACGGTGTCCTGCTCAGTTTCAGAAGCACTATAAAAATGAAAGCTCCCAGATGACTAACTTTAGTCAAAGTAATGGCTGAAAACCCAACAAAAGTAGCTGTTTTGAGAGAAAAATCACCAGATGTTAGAAGGACTAAAATTTAGAGGGTGGTTAAGTAATTACATATTTTATGTGGACATAACCCCCCTTGGAGATTATAAAGAGGTCCAGGTACGAGTCTAAAGACACTTGTGGGCATTTTGTCAAAGAGTTCCATTGGGTAAAGGACAGAGAGAGACTTGCCTCATCATGATTAGAAGGCAGAGGGAACAGAACTAGTCTGAGGAAGGCCTTCACAACGACACTAAAGCTACAGATCCTTCTTGTTCTCTCATCTTGACATGTGGCCACCCTAGCTCTTTGAATGAAGGGTGTAACTGCTCAAGGAGTGAGCATAGTTATTTGGAGTACTAAGAATTTAAAGCAGCCTTCCTGTCAGTCAACCCCTCCCAGGTTTGTCCCCAGGCAGTTCTTTCCTGTGAAACTAAGAATCCCTTAGGCTATCCTCCTGGGATGGTAAAAAGAAAAATGTCAGTTTATAGGCAGAATACAGAATCCAAAAGCCTAAAGAGTTCTTAATGAATTTCTAATCTGTCTCAGAAAATACCAGCTCAGAAAATTGTTTCTTATACATTGGTACAGTGAAGGAGAAACTCAGGATGAAAATTCTGGTTTCTTATTCCAGTTGTGGGATAATGTCCTCTACCCCTTGTCTGAGAAGGTATAAAAAAATGGGGTGGAAAAAGTCTGGACAAAAATGTTTTTGGATCCCTTATGTTATTTAAATTATTTCTTCTTGTTAAAATCCCCATGAGGCATATTTTTTTTCTAACTTTAGCTTTAAATTCACATTGAAAATTGGGAAACAAATCTTGTTCCATTGGGGGAAAAAGAAGAAAAAGTAAATGAATATAACAGAAGTAAGTCTGTTAATTTTCTAATTAACTGACCAAAGACCTCATGGGCTCATATATCAGAAGGATCAGTTGTGAAAGATGATTTTTCATGTCTAAATATTTTATAGATGCTTTTACCTATATTACTTCCAGAGATGCATATTGTAGATATGTAGGTAGTTTGCTAAAAAGCTACTATTACTCGAGAAATTGGAAGTCTGGGTGGCCCTCTGACCACTTACGTGAACTGATGTATGTGATTGTATGCTCCTGAAAGACACAGCTTATTATATAATTTTGTATTACCCCATATGCTATTCTTAAACCTAGTACACTGAGGTTCTCTATATGACATCATGACAGATCTATGATTCATCAAAATGTCATACAAAAGATGAAAGATTTTAGAAAGCAAAAAAGAATGTGGTGAACATGGAAAGAATATATATATATATATATATATATATATATATATATATATATATATATATATATATATATATGAATGGAGTAAGAAGGACACCTCAGGATTTTGTGATTAAATCCATTGGAAAACATTGACTTAGAATTTTAACCTTTTATTTAACCTTTTATTCCATAAATAGCTGGTTTTAAGTGGCTTATTATTAAGTGTATATACATTTAAGTTATATCTAAATTCAGGGTTGACTAATGTTGAACAATCACTCTACCAGTCAGTACCCCAGTGTGGAACAGAATTCCATTCAAATAGTTCAGCTGAAGACTTTAATGAAAGAACTGCTTACAGAGTTGTGGGCAGGGATAAGGGACCAAAAGGTGAGATGGAGACAACCAAAGATAATCAACAATAGGAAGTGGTTACTACCCTTAGACCTGAAGAGACAAAGGGAGGGAGTAATGTACTGATAAAGTAAAATCTGTACTGGAAATAAAGCTTTGCAAGGAAAGCCATGGATAAAGGACCACTTCTTAGGGGCCACAGTCAAGAAGGGATACGGGCAATGCCAGAAAACATAGACCTGGTATATGTATGGGACAGTGGGGTTTGGGAGTGTGGTTATAGGAAAAAGAGATAGGAAAAAAATCACCCCAATACCCCAAACTTTCTCCTCGCAGTCTTTAATCTCTTGTTCATGCTTCCTTTGGCCAAACCCACTAGAAGTCAGAAAACAAGAAACGTGGGAAATATACTTTATCAGGGTCCACTGCTTGAGGCACACAGCAAGACAGAAAGAGGGTGGAGAGTGGATCTGGGAGGGTAAGGAGAGAATGACCACTGCAATCTCAGATGTTAAGAATCATAGGTCTTTCCATTGACCCAGGCCAATAGAGAGATGATGGGTAAAAGCAAGCTTGACTAATGCAGAAGGAGGGCAGTGAATGACACCACCTCTGATACAGGCATTCTAGTCGGAAAAAATATGCTCTTAACACACACAGCATGACTATCTGGGTATGGACTAATTGCTTCTGGTGTTCTCTTTATTATTTGGGTGTAGATGGGAGAGGTTGCTATGAAGGAGATCCTGTTAGTAGCACAAAACTCAAAGATATGTTCCTGGGGAGAAAGCATGGTTTGGCAAGAAGACCGTTGTACTGAGAGTCAAGATACCCTGTTTTCTCACTTACTGGATATATAACCTGGCTACCTAACTTTTTGAAAATCAGTTAACACTCCATAAAGTGAAGAAGCTTGACTCTAAGAACCTCTGGTTTTGAAAGGTTACGAGTCTTTAGTCAGCCTCCCTCAAAATGCCCACCTCCTTCATTATTAGAAGATTAACCTCACAGAACATTAAAGTGATATAAGGTTTTTGTTTTTGTTTTTGATTTAATTTTCCTAGGCTTTGGTGCCATGTTAGATTCTTCTTGCACTTTTCCTAGCATTTATCACCAAATTCTGAATTTTCTTCCCCTGATGTTTTATTCAGTTTTGCTCTTTCTCTTCCATTTTGCTTTGATCCAGGCCCTACCACTTCACAGCTGGAGCACTAAAGCAACCTCCTTATGGCCTGAACAACCCATTCTCCTTAAATTGAGTTGTTATAAAGAAAGAAAAATTGTTAATGGATTCTTCATAGAGTAGGATGGATTGTTCACAATGGGGTTCAGTGTATGGCTGCCCTAAGATGTGACACTCTAGCATGCATATTATTTTGAGCTGAGAAAAATTAAGGCCCCAAATTCTCAGCAAGAACTATTGAAATTCCCCCTTATTGCCTAAAATAATTTAATATAGGAGACCTGTCCTAGGAAGGAGCTATCACCAGAGATAACTTGGTAAAGTATGGACTAGGTGTGGTAGAGATAGGGAGAAATCTAGGAAGGCCCCTTTGATCAAATTCCTCTCTCTGTCCCATTGCTTTTGAATAGCCTGTTACTGAACAGAACTCAGGTCCCCACTCCTGCTGTTCAGCAAAGCCAATCTACTGACACTAGGTTGTGTCAAAGGAAAGTACAGCATTTATTGCAGGGTGCCAAGCAAG
The DNA here is from genome assembly GCF_949987515.2 of Delphinus delphis. Taxonomy (NCBI): domain Eukaryota; kingdom Metazoa; phylum Chordata; class Mammalia; order Artiodactyla; family Delphinidae; genus Delphinus; species Delphinus delphis. The sequence continues at coordinate 122,201,201 of NC_082686.1, read as the reverse complement.
GAGAATGGACACCTAGTGCTCAGAAGACGCAAACTCCCTGATGGCTTTCAGGCAGGGGCTTTTAAAGACTATTTTAGGGGAGAGGGTTGTAAGATGCATGACCAACGCGTGGACAATTTTCTGATTGATCGGTGGTGAGGTAGCAGCGTGGTGTTTCAGGAAACTCAACCATCAATCTTCTGACTCGAACCTAAGGTCTATGTGTTTGAGGTCAGCAGTTTTCACCTGGTGAGGTTCTGGTTTCTGTAAAAACAGCTTAAGAATGTGTATCAGACATTGTTATCCGTTCTTCTCAAGGACTCCATCTCACAGTTTGACTTATTGCTTAAGTAATTCTCTCCTTCTTTGTTTGATTGCCTCTTCTTTGCTCCCATTTCTGCTCCTTCTTACATGATTAACTGCTTGAGTCTGCTCTTTGGAACTCAGGGAGGCCTAGGAGACTAAAGCTTTTTCTACAAACAAGAGGCAGGGACACAAAGGGGCTTTTATATCCAGCCCCCCTCTCACACCTCCCCCCCGCCAGGGTCCTGCTGGGTTTCAGTCCCCCGCTTTCTTTCATACTCCTCAGTCCTGAGGGAAACAGGGGTGGGACAAGAAATGGAATAAAGTTGTGGATAGAGAGGTTAATTATAAACTTGGCAGAGAAACTTGGTTTCAGGCCCAGAAAACATTTGTTTATCAAACATTGACTCTTTTTATCTTCTTGTGAATTACCTTACTTCCTTTTGAATGCTCAGACCCCTACCTCCTTTTCCTGAGCCCAGAATAATATAATACCTCAACTTGCCTTGCTGTCTTTGGAATTCTTTATACTTATGTGTATTCCCCATGCACAGGTAATACATTTTATTTTATCCTGTTAATCTGTCTTATGTTATTTTAATTACCAGTCAAAAGAACTAAGAAGGGAAAGAGGGAAAATGTCCCCTTCCCCACAGTCACAAAGTAAACAGAGATGAACTAAAATACCCGTATTTTGATTTAAATCCAACAAACCTCTACCAAGTATATACTGTTGTACTTAACATTATATTATATGCTGAGGATGAAACAATGAAAGACATTGAACCTGTCCTCAGAAGGCCCCACAGTTTAGATTTTAGCTGCTGAAAATATATAATGGGAGCAGTGTGTTTCTTTCGTAAAATGTTAATTTTGTTTAAATATAATTTTTTAAAGGTGAAACCATGACTCTTACAAAATATAAAAGGAACAAATGTTGGAGGTTTTATTTACTTCATTAATTAATGAGGTGTTATGGACTGAGTGGTGCCCTCCAAAAAGATGTTGAAGTCCTAACCCCCTGTAACTGCGAATGTGACATTATTTGGAAATAGGGTCTTGGCTGATATAATTGAATTAAGAGGAGGTCGTCCTGGATTAGAGTGGGCCTTTAATCAAATGACTGGTCTCTTTAAAAGCAGGCCATGTGAAGACATAGGAACATAGGGACCCTGTGGAAAAGGCCACGTAACTATGCAGGACAGAGTTGGAGTGATGCAGCTGCAAGGTAAGGAAGGCCAAGTATTGCCAGTATCCACCAGAAGCTCGGAAGAGGTAAGAAAGAGACACCCCCAGAGCCTTCAGAGAGAGCATGGCCCTGCTGACACCTTGATTTCAAACTTCTGCCTTCTAAAATGTGAGAGCATAAATTTCTGTTGATTTAAGCTATCAAGATTATGGTACTGCATTGCAGCAGCTCTAAAAAAAAACCAATGCATAAGGGAAAGAGTAAACTATCAACAGATTCAAAGGAGACTATAAAGAGCCCATATGTCTATTTAAGCAATGAGCAATGCTGAAAGTAACTTTTTAAATAGATATAAAAGTTGTAGATCACTACAGACTAGGATAAGACCAAGGGTGTGGTAGACACCATAACAAACCCTAGAATAAGATGTTGAAATGTTGTCATTTCAACATCTTTCACAATTTAATCAAAATCAGAAAATCGATCAAAATCAGAAAATCAATCAATGATAAATTACTCGTTACTCATTTGAAATACATTTCTGTGTTGAAAGATTTATCCCCCTTTTGGTTTTTTCAGTCCTCAGTACTTCTTATTTGGTTACATTTTTATTGTAACAATTTTCTTACTAAAAGGTTTTAGTATGGAAATTGCAATTGCATATATCTTTTCTCAGATATGCAATGGGGCCCTATACCCTAGAACATTCTGTTCATGGTTGATTTTAATCTGCTTTACATTTGTGCTCTATCTTCCAACTTTATCTCTTGCTTTTCCTAAGCAATCTTTCAGTCTTACAAGGAACGATGGATCTTAAGGAAAACATACATTCGATGCTCTGTGCATAAATTCTCAGAAGGTGCCCCCTCTCTTCCTCGTGTCCATCTATCTGGATATTACTCAATCTTCAGGGTAAGACTTTAAGAGGAACACACCCTCTCTCCCTTTCCTGCAGCTCTCACCCATACCCTATCGTTACACATCTGAGCATTAATCCTATGTGCTCCCTTTCTGGAGCCAAAGGCATTTGATTTTGACACCTTGTTACAGAGACTGAAGGATATAAGCTACTTGTTATCAGGAGTCTTGATTTCTACTAAGCCTATATCCTTTGTGCAGTCCTTGGCTCAGCTGTGCATGTAGATGTATTTACATATGGATTTATTCTGTTTATAAGTCAATCAAAATAAATTTTTAGGCTATGTGAAAAGCCAGTGATAATAGCATGAGTTCACATTTGTATATTCTTGAGCTTGCATATATCTGTATATGCATTTTCTCATTAAATTCTCAAAATTATCTGATGAGGTAGGAATTATTTTCTCTATTTTACAGATGGGAAAACTGAGTCTTAGATAAATGAAATGACTTACTCATCACACAGCCAATAAGCAGGAGGTCTGCTTTTTTTTTTTCTTTTAACATGTGAAGAAGTTCAAATAAATGTAAACCCACGCACATCCTTTTGCTTCTAGTGGAAAGAAAAATTGCATTTAAAAAATGCTGCAGGGCTTCCCTGGTGGCGCAGTGGTTGAGAGTCCGCCTGCCGATGCAGGGGACGTGGGTTCGTGCCCCGGTCCAGGAAGAACCCACATGCCATGGAGCTGCTGGGCCCGTGAGTCATGGCCACTGAGCCTGCGCGTCTGGATCCTGTGCTCCGCAATGGGAAAGGCCCACGTACTGCAAAAGGAAAAAAAAAAAAATGCTGCAGCATGTTAGTAGGGCATTTAACTGCAGAGCTGAGAAAATGAGAGTAAGAAAATCTTTAGTTAGCTTTGCAAATCACCTGAAAGCATTCTATCTGTAAACACAGGATTTGGTTTGTAAAATTAGCCTCACTTCTACCCACATTCATCAGTTCTATCTTATTTTCTGATTGCTTTTGCTCATCTCCTTTTATTCTTTCCTCACAAGGTTAAAAAGAACACACGTAGCTGTCTACACAGAGCAGCTTCACATGCAAACAAATTTCATTTTAAAACGGCCAACAAATGATACATAAGAGGACTAGCTAAATATATTATGTTTCTATTAGTTCCATTACCAGAATTCTTTAGATCCACTACAAGATTACTTTTAAGTCTATCCTTATTTCTGTAAGATACCAAATTAGACATCGATACTTATTTTTCATAACTGATTTAATCTAAAATTGAACTAGTTCATAATGATATTGAAATATATTACTACATTAAAATTTTGTGCACCTTTTCAAAAGAACAGAAACAAATAAACAAGTTGACCATTTAATTTATTATATATTTAAATGCTGTCAGGAAATGTAAGTCCTGTTAAACAAGGAAATAAACTAAGCTATGTGTATGATTTGCTTAACATCCAAAGGCTTCTTCTTTGGAAGTAAACAGGGAAGAAACTGTTTCACCAAAATAGAATTTTCTTTAATAACTGAAACTTTCTACTTAGGAGGCCAACACTTTAATTTTTATTACGGATGACAGTATTTCCCAAATAGGTCATACTCTTTTATGACTTCTTAAATAGGAAACACTTTACCCATCATTATGAAATGGTTCACGATTATGAAATTGATGAGTGTACTCTGTTACAAACACAATTTCAGGAACTATTATAATGTGAAGAGTTATTTACTCCCAAACTAAATTGCTACAAACTGCTAAAATGTTTGAATGCCTCCATTTGCTTTTATTTTTTTAATTCTGTTTTTTACTAAATTTTTAATAGAACTTTAAAACATACAGCAAAGTTGAAAGAATTTTACAATAAACACCTATATACCCAAAGCCTAGATTATCCTATTAACATTGTATCATATGACGTATTTGCTTTATCACATATCTATGAATCTATGCATTCCTCTATCCATCCATCAATTCACCTTACTTTTTTTATTCATTTGAAAGTAATTGCAGACATTAGTATGTTTCTCTCTTTATAATTCAGCATGCATATCACTAATGAGAGTTCAATATTTGATAGTTTTTTCTTTTGAGATAAAACTTATATAACAATGACATGAAAATTGCTGAGTTTTGACAAATGCATACACCAATATAATCCAAATTCTATCAAGATTTCAATTTTTAAAAATTGTTTTGTTTTAGTTTATTTGCTATTGTTTTTGTTTTATTTGTTTTGATAGTTGTAGGTTGTTTCTGTACCCAGGGTCAGCCTGAGGTGTAAACTTCACATCTCCTCATGTCTTTTTTGAGCCTGAGTTTTTCCCTGGGCATACACAGCCACTGTCTTCTTTTCTCCATATTTGCAGTTGCTTTTTCAATGTCCTAGTTTTTAATGTCTCATCTACAAAAGGAGAAAAAGAAAAATTAAGTGGGTGCATAAAAGGGTGCCAGTTCTTTAAAGCCCTAGGAAGTCATTAACCAGAGGGGGAGAGGCATCTGACATTAGGGGGTGTGCAACAATGGCTACCCACCTCTTTGCACCTCCCTGACCAGAAACAGTGATCAGCAATCAGAGCACACGTCCCCTATATTTGAAAGACAGTGTGCTTTTTGCCCACCTTGGCTTCCTTCTGTTGTATGCAGGCTGTTCCATGAACAAGTGCAGAGCCACCTACCACAGGGCTGGGAAGAAGGGGACTGAGTAGCTTCTACTGTGGTAAGAGATTAGACTGACTGAAATTAACCACAATTTACCGTCCAAACCTTCCCTGGAAGTTGCAAACGTTCAATAAACTCCAGAGTTCCAAAATAGTTCCATCAGACAGATTCTGCCAGTGCCATTGTTTTCTAAGTGGGAAGACAGATTCCTGGTATTTCCTACTCTGCCTTCTTCCCAGAATCCTTTCTCTCCCTCCACTCGCTTTTGATAGTGTTTCTGACTCTTTCCTCTTTTTTCAGAAGACATTCTTGAATATCCTATAGATGGAGCTCAAGATCTCCTGACATTGTATTGATATTCCTTCTTGAAAAATTTTAAAATGAAACTAACACTTTCTACTATTATTAGGTAAATTCTCTTGCACTTCTTTAGAGATGGACCACATTTTGCATTGAGGAAGAAAAATATTTAATATATCCAAGTTACTTTTTAAAATTTCTGTTGTTCAAAACTAATGCTTACTTGCTTGTTATGTTTTGATAAAATTAGGAAGAAACGTACAATTGTAATCCTAAGTATTTAAAACAACAAAAATAACAAATGGCTGTGAGGATATGTCTCATATGGTTACTTCTTCTGTCCTGGGAGAAGAAATAAAACATGTCAGGACAGCATCTCTGCTCTGAGTCCCACCACTAAAAGTGTTTTGCCGGCTCTAGAGATTGAGGACTAGTCAAACTGATGGAGAATCCCACCCTTTGCAGATGACTGTGAGGTGTGTAATATCTGAGAAGTGCTTGATTCTGCATTTATCAGGGCATAAAGGAGACTGAACCAGTTTGATGGGTCTTTCTGTCTGAGGGTTTCTGTGGTTTCCATGTCTACTGCTATGGCTCAGGGAGTGGAAGTGCCTTAAATTTTCAGAGCCCAAGCAGTTAGTTAGGACTGTTGCTTTTCCCACTGTGTACAACTAGTCTTTTTCTTTTCCCACTTAGGAATTCAGCATGGTGTTAATAGGAAAAGAAATGTTTCAAACTTTCAAATCTGGCAAACCTTTGCTAATTCCTAATACTCACTTATTCTCTGACCTTATTTAGTTTTAGAAACGTCTTTGAATCTTGGTTTCTTCACCTGCAAAATATCAATAATAACCCAGAACTCAGAAGGTTGCTGTAAGTAACAAGTTTGGCACAGTTATCATCAAATAAAGGTTATCATCAAATAAAGGTTTGTTTACTTCTAAATTGATATGTCAAAACCCTGGCAAAATTCAAATGGTCAAGTATATTATTGTTGATTTTAACTAAGAGCGAATAGTTCAGGGGTATGCTAACATTTCAGTGCTAACAAGAGCAATTTGGAAAAAATCTGTAACCGGCCACTCTGTGTGAATCTGTGGCTGAGGAGAGTAAATGAGCCTTGAGGATACATGGTGCCCCTGTCCCCTCCTCTACCTTCCAAGTTCAAAATTCAAATTCCATCTCTAGACAGTTTGTGTCAAATTCAACTCAGGCAGATGTCAATATTCACTGGGTCTACTCTGACGGGAACAGGACCCTAGATAATTCTTTACATATATTATCTCATTTAGATATTTCAGAAACCATGTTTTGGAGATTTCACCCTGTTTTTTATTTTTGTATTTTTAAATTTTAAAAAATTTATTTATTTTATTTATTTATTTTTGGCTGCATTGGGTCTTCGTTGCTGTGCGCAGGTCTTCTTTAGTTGTGGCGAGTGGGGGCTACTCTTTGTTGCCGTGCACGGGCTTCTCACTGCGGTGGCTTCTCTTGTTGCAGAGCATGGGTTCTAGGCATGCGGGCTTCAGTAGTTACAGCACGTGGGCTCAGTAGTTGTGGCTTGCGGGCTCTAAAGCACAGGCTCAGTAGTTGTGGCGCATAGGTTTAGGTGCTCCGCGGCACGTGGGATCTTCTCAGACCAGGGATCGAATCCATGTCCCCTGCATTGGCAGGCGGATTCTTAACCACTGCACCACCAGGGAAGTCCCCTCACCCTGTTTTAAAAATGAAGACAGTGAGACTATAGAGAAATTTGGTGAATTGATCAATGTAGTAAGTGGTAGTAAGGAATCAAATCGAGCCAATCCAGGTCCAAAGTCCATTCTCTTAACCAGTGGGTTCTTCTGCAGATTTGTATGTTACCTAGAAAGATAGATCAAGAATGGACAGAGCATTGGGGAAGAGAACAGAGAACAACTTGCTGGTGAGGCTAGGTCTCACTCCATGATAACTTTGGAAAGGGAGGGACACCAGGTAAAGAATACCAGGCAAATAATTTAGCCTCAGCAAATTGAGGATGGGCTCTAGCTGGAAGCAGATAAACATTTCTTCAGCTCACTGGCTATGATTTAGAGCTATGGTGTGGGCTTGGAGGAGTTGAGGTGAAATCTGATACCTAGGCTTAAGAAAGAGTCAGGAGTTATCATGATTGGCTTTTAGAACTAATTTTTGATTCTTCTCTTTTTTTTTAAGAACTTTTTATTGGAGTGTAGTTGATTTACAATGTTGTGTTAATTTCAGGTATACAGCAAAGTGAATTAGTTATACATATATCTACTCTTTTTTAGATTCTTTTTCCATATTGGTCATTATAGAGTATCGAGTAGAGTTCTCTGTGCTATACAGTAAGTCCTTATTAGTTATCTATTTTATATATAGTAATGTGTATATCTCAATCCCAGTCTCCCAAATTATCCCTCTTCTCCCCCATTCCCCCCAGTAACCATAACTTTGTTTTCTACATCTGTGACACTACTCCTTTTGTAAATAAGTTCATTTGTGCCATCTTTTAGATTCCTCATATAAGTGATATCATATATTTGTCTTTCTCTGTCTGGCTTACTTCACTCAGTATGACAATCTCTAGGCCCATACATGTTGCTGCAAATGGCATTATTTTGTTCTTTTTTATGGATGAGTAATATTCCATTGTGTATATGTACCACATCTTCTTTATCCACACCTCTGTCAATGGACATTTATGTTGCTTTCATTACAGCACTATTTACAACCTTTGATTCTTCTTTTAGAAAAGTTCACGCAGAGACTTTAGTGCAGCTTCTCCAAACTGTTTTCAACAAAACACTAGTCTCACAAGTTGACAATTGTTTTGCTTTTGTCTGTGTATGTGGGGAGGGTGGGTATGTATGTGACAGTGTGAGGAAGAATCTGATGGGAAAGATTTACCAGTCAGATTAGTTACAGTCTAGGACTTCTCAGGATGCCAATGTCTAGAAGGAATGAAGTAAGAAGTCTGTGGGCTCCATTTTATTTTTTCATAATCTCCTGATTAGACCTAGCCTTAATTTGGTTAGGTGATCTGTTACTATGTTATTTAAAATGTTATTTAAATTTTGGAATAGTCTTAAAAATATTTTAAAATTACGTGTTTTTGCAGATTTTAGTAAGTTGTGATGTTACTTTTTATATTCTACTTGGGAAATCTAAATGCAAAACTTTAGATTGAAAGAAGGAATCAAGCTTTGTAAATAACCTGGAAGAAAACAAAAGTAAATATAAAATGTCTGCAAAATAGAAAGACTTTTAAAATCCAATTTAAAAATAATAAAAAAAATTACACGTCGTTAGTACAAAATTCAGTCTTCACAAGAAAGTACAAAATAATTAGTAAACACAAACGCCCCCTCCTTCTCCCACTTCTATCCCTCTCAAATGGCGTTCTCTGAAGGTTGCTACTGTTACTTTTTTTCCGAAGCCCTCTTGAAAAACATAAACATGTAACAAAATATGTATGAAAGGTAATTATATGTTATATAAATAATTGCATACTATGTTTATTTTTTACATTCATGAAGTCATAGTACTCATATTGTCTGTACTTCTAATATAGTGATTATTTCCTAACAGTGAATGATGATCCATATCATATTTTGATCAGCTGCATAGTAGCTTTTTGTCACATACAACATAATTTATTGAAATACTGACTTAAAAATGGACATTTAGGATATTTGCAGATTAGCCAAGTCTTTAGCATGCAACCACCAAATCATCAGCAGCAGTATTACTGAGCCAAAAATTATTTTAAAAATTAGAAATTTTACTTTTGTATGAAAAGTGAATGATACTGTCTATTAACATTGGGCTTTCTAAGCTTAAAAACTTGGGGGGGAAAACCTTCAAACTCAAAGAAGATTGATTAAGTTATGAATTTTTTTCCTGACATCAACATAAGTATAAACCAAATTAAAATATGATTAAAAAATGGTTAAGGGGACTGAGGAGTCTGAAAGGGAGATTGGCCAAATGGGCTTTGTGGAGGCAAGGGAGTCGGTAGTGATTATGTTCCTTCCTGGAAAGTGTAGGTTTCCAGGAAGATAAATGAAGGGAGCACAGAAGAGGCTCAAACTTGGGGAAGGTCATTAAACTATAAAAAGTAACCGCAAAAGGTCATATACATGGGAGAAAAGCCAGAGCAAGATAACTCTAGAGTATGGAACCATGACAGTAGCTCTAGGTACCCAATCTACTTTAGCAAGACTCTCAAGAGGACTATTTAGTTTCAAAGAAATGGGGTGGGACAAATACATGTTAACAAATGAAGAAGCAAAGAAAAACAAAATGAAAGAACACAAAGAGGTGCATCCCCAAGGAGGCAACATAATTGGGATTACCATTTGAAAGAGGACTCAGCCTCTGCAGAAAGTCAATTAAACATAAAGAATATGAAATGCTTTTTTTTTTTTTTTGCCTGTCAATCTGTGTTATCTTTTCTATTATGTACCTATTGCCTCAATAATTTTTATAATGAACTACTCAAAACCTAGTAATTTAAGAAATCAAGTATGTATTAGTTCTCCAAGTCTCCTGGACAATTGGGCAATTCTGCCTGTGAATATTGGCCAGGATGAGTAGTTCTGGTGTTGGTTAGGATTCACTCACAAGTCGGGCAATTTTCATGCTATTGACTCATATAAGATGACTTTGTCTGACTCCACATGCCTCATCTTCCAACAGGATAGCCTGAACCTGCTCTTATCATGATCACAGGAATTCAAGAAAGAGAGCAAAAATGCACACATGTTTTTTTTTGCTTGCACCAAGTTTGTTGCTATCCCATTGCCCAACAAGTCACATGGCCAAGTCCAAGGTCAGAGTGGAAGGGCAATATCAAAGGATATGGCTATGGAAAGACTTTAAAAATTGGAATTATTAGTACAGTCATCTACCACCCATTCTCTTTTGCTTCTTGGCCCTTCGCTATGCCTATATCTTTTTTCTCTATTTTCTCATCCCCATGCCAATAACTATTCAGTGTTCAGACCTCAGCTTCAATGCCATTTCTTAGCAAAGTCTTCCCTGGCCCCTCCTAGATTGGGTTAAGTACCACTACTGTGTGTTGCTACGGCACCCTGCACATACCTTGCCACATCACTTACTGGATTGGATACTCTATGAGGGTGATGCTCATAGCTTGATGTTAGAATTACAAAAATAATTTTACACACATTTTCAGGAAGCCTTCAGCTCAGAAAAATTACTACACTATTTCTTGAATATACCTAAATTACATTTTAATTAAAAAATTAAATAACTAAAAGTAACTTTAAATGTTCCCTCTAATTATTTAAAACATGCATAAAAATTAAAATTCTCAAAATGTAAAAGTGAAACATTAAATATCAAATGGGTGGTCAAAGCACATCTTATAGAGCAAATATGATTTTACTAGAGTGGAAAAATCTGTCATAATCTGTGTGATTATCTTTCTCTTCACGTTTAACTGGAATTGTGTTGTAGCTCTATTAGACAAGTAAACACTCAAGTGACACATCCTACTGACATGTCTCTAATGTGTCCAGGTGTTAGGGTGAGAGAAGAACAGCTGTTCCCTGTCACGATTTCTAGGTGGAACTGCACACACTGGCCACGCTGGCCTTTACGTGATGGAAGCAAAGGACTCGCAGATGATTTGTTTGAAAGAGTAGCTGGATTCTTTTATCAGCATCTAGGAACTCAGTCTCCCTAAAGCACAAGCCTCAAACTAGCTCCTCAGGAGAACAAAAGAGGGGAAGGATATGGCTTCTCTTTTTTTCCTCCCCATCAGAGAACTCATAGTGAAAACTAACTTCTTCTAGCCTTGAAGGAGATGATAAAAACCAATCACACAGATCTTAAGTAGAAGATTGAAGGATTTAGAATAACTGTAAACATGCAATGCCTGAGAGAGGGGTCAACAAACTCAAAATACATTGAAAGGAGTTGCAATTTCTCTTCTAGAGATCCTAGGAACTTGGATAGAATTTTTAAAAATGTGTTTGGGAGTTTTTCACTTGTGAGCCAGAAAAACATATATTTTCAGATCAATATCTACCATTTTTGAGTACTTTGGTTTTACCATTTTTTCATTACAAATCTTTAAGGTTAAGAGGTTTTCTAAAACATGCCTGAGATTTATTTCAATCAGTTATGGTACAACAGAAGATATAGAAATAATTGTCATGAAGGAGGAAGTTTATTTTCACAGATTCCAAGAAACAGGAGAAACACCATGCCACAGGGGTTCACATAGGGAAGGACCAGGGTCAGGAGGTGGAAAAGAGGGAGGGAGAACATAGCCCAGAGCCTTTATTGAAGTTTTGCAAGAAGGAATGGATGAATCAAGCTAGGTATGCTAAGTTCAGGATTGGCTAGTTTGAATAATTTCAGTGGATGCTATAGAGGTAGTCCTTAGTTATCTAGTACCTGCCCTGGGGTGATTTAAGGCAAGAGGAATACTGGCTTGGTGTGTGAGGGTTTGATAAAGGAGATAATTGAGGATGTGAGCTCTAGATTGGTTGGTTGGTATATCAAAGACATACTCACAGGGGAGTAGTTTGCTATCTCTAAGAATCAGGTAGCTCTAGGAGGGGCAGTCCCTCCAAAATCTAGCCCCCAAATTCCAGAGCGTCAGGAATACAGAAAATAAGAAAATATAGACAGTACAAGATGGAAAATCAGATTCAAAAATGAAATAGAGAATAACGGGTTAAAACCATTTGAACCTTGTATCTTTTGAAAATTATTGGATGTTCTCACTTAGGTAACTTATTTAGGGTGCCTATAATAAAGAAGGGTCAATTACCTAATTCTAAATATTAAAATAATTTAGAATTTGTTCTGTGTTTATGTTAGGCAAGTTTTCATGTTCCTGACATTTTATATGCAAATAGGAGTCCTTGCAGTAATATTTCACTATGAAATAATATTCATTCGAGGATTTTGACTATTTTCTCTTGCCTTCCTTTACATCATTAGGTCTAATAGCCATTCTTTTCTCAGATTTTAGTGGGAGAAATATTTTGTTAGATATCTCTCTATGAAGACCCTTCAGGAGGGATATAGTGGGATTCAGAAGAAATGTATTGCCATCCTTATTCAGCCACAAAACTAACTACACAACTTTAAGACTCAATTTCTCTTTATCTCAGTTTCTTAATTTGGAAGATGAATTACAGTAATTTCATGTCTGACATGATGTTACACCATTGTGATGTTGACTAGATCAGTCCTGGAGTTTTATATTTTAGCTGTGAGTTTCACCTTTCAAGCCATCTGCCCAACTTGTCATGATTCTCTTACTTGTACCCAAGTCCCAGGTTGGGCCTTTACGCAGCCATTTTGAGCAACACAACTCCACCTCCCCAGCCCCCAACCCTTAGAACCAGAGTTCTGGATTAGGAGACAAGAGGTTGCCCCTCACATCCAAACTGTAACATATCAGAAACCTTTTCAGGGAAGACTACATGAAAAAGTCCTGTGGGGCTGGATCCATAATATTGAGACTTGGAGCTGTGAGAATCTCTATTCTAACATTAAAATTAGGCAACAGAACAAATTAGCGAGCAAAGATTTTAAGAAGGAGGAGAATGAGGAAGAAGAAAATTGATACACAGAGGTAAAGAGACATGAGAAGTGGAGAGCCCTGGCTCATGATGGCTTCTGGTCCTCCTTCTAATCTTCTGTGGATAAGATGAATTCTCCACCTTGGCATCAATATGATTCCCTTGCATTCTTCTAACTACTCTCCCCTCCCCCCATGAATAATTTTTGGTTATAAAACTCAGGTTTCCTTCTATTTGTTACAACAAAAGGAATCCCAACATGGTCAGGTACAGAAAGACTTAAAACACTAGGAAAGGAGAGTGACTAGGTGAAGAGGGAACTTAAATCAAGATCACATGATTACAGACCAAATGTTTATCCTGGAGATTAGAAGACTCTTGGGGTAGGAAGTCTTCAAGCATTTGAAGACTATCATATAAAAAGCAAGATTATATACTATTTTCTGTTTGACTGTATATACGGCTGAGAGCCATGGGGAAGCAGATTTCAACTCAGTCTAAGAATCTTCTGAGCTGGTCCATAATGGTTTGTGAATTCCCTGATACACACTGAAATTAGTTTTTTCAAGATAGATGTACTCTTGGCAGGGATAATGTAGAGATCAAAATTTGTGTAGAGGGTTGACAATAAGAATTTAAGTCTTTTTTCAATGTATTCAATGAATTAATATTTCCAGGTAACAATGACTCATTCCAGTATGGACTTATTATAGCATTATATATCTCCTCACCTCAATTAACACTTGAAAATATATTATTTTCTAATGTTCCTTATTATTTTGTATTTGTAGACTTCATCTTCCCAACCAGTTTATAAATTTCAGATTTTAAGAATTCTGCTTATGTATCCTAACAGAGAGGCACTAAATAAATATTGAATTGAAACTGGTACAGAAATCTTTGACAAAGCCTTGGAAAAATACCTCACATTTAAAAAGTAATTTCTTCAAGTGATGCTGGCACTATTACTATTTCACCCTCTTTTATACTTCCTCAGGGAACACAACCTCTGTTAATAAAATTACTCTCCTTCAAGAAAGTTGCTTTCTCCAATTTGTTGACATACTTGAGTCTTGGCCTGTTGAACATATTACAATAGTCACTTAGACCAAAGAGTAATATTTTTAAGTGTATGCTTTTCTCTTGGGTCTTTCAGAGTAAAGAAAGAGTCATTTAAGTTAGATTTTGTTTTCATGAATTCTCTTTAATTGCAAAAAACCCTGCTATAGCATTAAAAACAAGTCCCAGATGTGCTGTGTATACTCTATACTCCAGATAGAGGTATAAAAGCCTCAAACGCTTATGAATAGTCTCCATGCATGAAAATATGGGTTTGATTTCACATGATTTATGTGGATGGCTATATAGAAATAAGTTGATATTTTTCTTTAAGTAATGAGATACAATTTCCGCCATATTTAAAAGCCTGCTGGATTTAATTTTGCATTGTTTTTCCCTGGCTTTAAAAAAATGATTTTAAAATTTATTTTTAATAACAAAAATAATTCATGAATATAAACCAAAAATCTGCATACTTACTTAAACATCCCAATTTCTTTCCTGAAGATAACCACCTTATCAGTCTTATTTTCTATATAATTTAGAGACATATAAATGCATATAGAAAATATATATTGCATCTATTTGCATAAATCTTGTATATATTTTTCTATAACTTTCTTTTCTATAATTTCTTGGGGAATTGTTCCATATCTCAATATGATATTATCATGTTACTTTTTACTGCTGTGTTGTACTTCAACATGTGGCTATACCATATAGGTTATTTAGCCATCCCTATTGGTAAAAATTTTGATTGTTTTGTTTTTTATTCTATTGTACTTGTTCCTGTTTACACATTTATGTGTAGTCATCTAGGATAGAGAGCTGCCAGATTACTGAGTCCACACTTTTTACATATTATTAGAGATGACCAATATGGCTGTATTAATTAAATTTCCACCATCAAGAGTATTAGAAAACTCTTTTGCCTGTATCAGAAACATTGATGTGGTCTAACTTTATAATTTCTGCTAATCCATTGGATAAAAGTAGCTCATTATGATTTACTTTATATTCTGTCTTTTGTGAATTGTGACAATAGAGTTTGTTTATACACTTCCACCTTTTTGATTGAGTATGTACTTGAAATATTTTACCTGTTTAGCATATTTTCTCCTTGTTTTTCATTTATTTTTAACTTTCTTTTTGATTTCCATTTATCTTTTAAATTTAAAATTTAACTTCATGCAGAAGTTTTAAATTTAGATGTAGTTAAAATTACAAACAATTTTTCCCATAACTTTGCATTTAATGTTTTGATTTTTGAAGACGTTCCTGACATCAGGACATAACCAAAATAACCTATGTTATAATTTAATATTTCCACAGTTTTTCCCAAATTTTTTATTTAGAAATTTAATCCATAGAGAGTTTATTTTTTGTGAATCATGTGAATGGACAGTCAGGTTATCAAACATAGTTGATTGAATAATTTATCATTTTAATAATGTGAAATATTTTTATTGTCTAATAAATTCAAATAAATATACAAGTGTAGTTCTGAACTTTTTATTATGTTCCATTGATATATTTGTCTGATATTTACCAAAACCAAAGAAATTTTAACATTTTATAGCTTGTTTTAAATTTCAGTAGAGCAAATCCTTTTTCATTTTTCTCTTCAAAAATTTTTGGTTCAGCTCCAGCATTTTTTTTCCTTGGATTAAAATTAGTAATTAATTTGTTGAGTTTTGTTTTAAAAAATGTTTGGATTCTCATTGAGTTTGCCTAGAGAAGAACTGATGTCTTCAAAATATTGAATGTTTTTCCAGCGCATGTTCTGTATCCCTATATATTTTGTACCTTTCTAATATCCTTGTAATATTCCTATTGAATTGTTCTTTTAGATGTATTACTATGAGTTTTAAATATATATATAGTTGCTATTTTACATGGATTCCTTTTTAATAATATATTTACTTACTGATTCTTATTACTACTGTGTATGAAACTCATCAAATTTATGTTTATCCTGAAGCTAGTTACTTGACTGAAATTTTGCATTAATTCTATTTTGTTTAACTATTTTCTTGCATTTGCTAAATAGAGTAACACATTGAAAACTATGATTTCTTTCTACTATTTGTACCTGTGTGGTTTTTGGTTTTGTTTTCTGGGTTTTGGTCTTGCTTCACTGGCATATGTCCTAGTGGCATATGCCATCTACTTGAAGGTTTTTGAATTTAGAATAGAGAGCCCTTAGTACCCCCTTTCCTCAGCTGAGAGCCTTGACATTTCTCGACCACATATATTTCTGTGCTCTGGAACAGTTTATATAATATAGGATATATCTGTTTCTGAAGGTTTGGTAAAACTTGCCAGTAATAACTTGCATTTTCATGTATGGTTTTGAGAGAGTTTGTCTGTGCCTTTTTATTTTCCAGAATAAGTACATTGCTTATTCTTGAGGTGCATTTTTTTATTTTCCTTAAAAATTTGATTTTAGAGAGAATTTCGAATTTACTGTTGTAAAGTTATACCTGATTCTTATATTTTTTTTGAAAAAAATCTTTGGATATAGTTAGGTCTCCTTTATAATTTCTAAATTGTTGTTGGAGGAGGTCACCAAGAGGATGTGATGGCCATTTGACCAGAGAGCTGGACCCAGGTAATTGGAGGCTCCTCCCTCCCTTCCCTATTCTTGGAAAGTACATTCTGCCCACTGTTAACCACAGTGGGAGCCACTTTTAAGGACTCAGCCTTGAGAGAGGCTGTGTTGTTGAGACCATCTGGATGGGATAGGTGACTAAACCCAGTTAAGGCCCCTATACAATGGTTTAAGATTCTGGCAGGTGGGTGCTGAGATCTACTCATCTTGCTGCCACCCTAGACAAGCCTCATATGTAAGAAAGTTTCCTTGCTTATTAAACTGCCACCTATCAATCTGAAGTGGTCTGCCTCTTTCTGCAGACTCTCCTTGCCCTCCATGCCTAGGGTTCAATTTGTGAACCAACAATTGTTTATTTGTTTCATTTCTTCTTCTTCTTTTTTTCTTTCTTAATCAAATTTGCTGTAGGTGTATCTATATTATCTAGTGATGTACTAGAGTGAGCTTGTATTCCATGAGACCATGACCAACCACATTCTCCACTTCTCTCTTTTCCTCTTCTGTTTTCTCTCCTTACCCCATTCACAATTTACCCCTTCACCTCTTATCTTCTACTCCTCTTATCTTCTTCTTTTTCCTTTCTGTGTGGGAATATGGGACTTAATTGGGCCAAATAACTTCCAAAATGTTCCCTTACCCACTCTTTAAAATATTTCTAGCAAGGCTTTAGGGTTAAATATATAATAGCTTAAAAGTAATGCATATAAAATTTCCTTTGTGGTTTATAGAACTTTTATTTTTTTCAAAATTGATAAGGTTGTGAGTTTTTAAAATTGTTCCAAATGAATCACCATAATTGGAATTTTTAGTTTAATTATCCTTCCAATAAATATTTAAATCCTGCTTATTCTATTATTTTCTCTCTTTTTTCTATTTGCTGATTATTTTAATTTGTTTCAAAGAAATGACTTGTATTTCAGGGTCTCTGGGCAACAGTCTTATTTTTCTATTGGAATTTAACCCACAAAATAGTTTAGCTAGGATTTAGGACTGTCTTTGCTAGCACTACCACAATAAAATTGTTTTGTTCTCTTATTCCTGGATGTCTTGTTTTGTTCCAAATATTGAAATAACAATAGATTTGGAAGAAATAATAAATATTAGAGAAAATGCCATTGATAAAATCCCACCTCTAAAACATATTAAACGTCATCCGAAAAACCCAAATCAACTAGCAAATGGAGAAATCATTTTTTTCCCCTATTACTAGGCATTTTAAGTGAGATGTCCTCAAAATATGCCACACATTTCTCAGTCTCTACTTTTAAAATTTGTGTGATCAAGAAAAGATGTGGTTTATTGTTTATAAATTCTTACAGCGATGTGGTGTTTGAGTCACATTTAAAACTTTTTAATGTTTTAATAATAAGATGTAATATTCACCTTCTAAAATTGTGCCCATTTTAGTAAGGGGCAATTTTAATGTTTATTTATATTTTTACATTCCAAGATCAAAGGAGACCATTTAATATGATAATGAAATCTTCAAGATAGACTTTACACAGTTAAATAGTGTAGAGGTTGAGATAACATTCCAATTTTACTTCAAGTTTTAAGCATCTCAGAAAAGAACTATTATTGTCACACAGTCTCACATAAAATAACACCTCCTGTGAGAAGCTTGTTTTTGGTAAAATTATTTCTAAAAAAGTGTTTTCAGACATTTAACCTTAAGCGTGCTTCATATATAGAGACACATGGACTCTTACACCATTTTAAAATTCCTTCTCACTGCCTTTTCATAATACAGCTCTAGCAAGTCTTTTACTAAATACTAAAATAACCTAATGGACAGTCAAGGTATAAGGCCAAATGTGTTAACCAACAACATGCTTTCTGGAATCATAGTTAATTTCTTTTTTTTCTCTTGATGGGTATCACCTAGCTCTGTAACTGCTTTCTACAGTTCTCTTCTTATAAACCCCCCTCAGGTTGTGCTGATATTTTCATGTCGCATAATCTGGAGCCACACACTGGTTCTCTGAAACTTTATACTCTGGACTATCTGAGGAAGACGCATGTTTCTTGCTATCTCACATGACCCCACCAACAAAAATGAAAATAATGACTACGGTTGACCCTTGAACAATGCAGCGGTTAGGAGTACCCCCCCTCTTGCAGTAGAAAATCAGAGCATAACTTTGACTCCCTTCAGATTTAACTACTAATAGCCTAGTGTTGACCAGAAGCCTTACTGATAACACGAAGTTAGTTGATTAACATATTTTGTATGTTATATGTATTATATACTGTATTGTTACAATGAAATAAGCTAGAGAAAAGAATATGTTAGTAAGAATATCATAAGGAAGAGAAAATACATTCACAGTACTGTACTGTATTTATCAATACCATAAGGTTACATCATTTGTTTACAAGATGAATCATCTGTCAGTACCTACATCAATATTGTCTTATATGCTACAAAACACTATAGATATTATACATATTATCAACACTAGACATCAAAAATGAAGAGATAATGCAAAAAAGAGATTCATATTGATTTACAGGTATAACGATTTATGCATTCATTGATAACAAAGAAGCAATATGATTGCTTAATGGTAGCCTAGTGTAATCGATACAATATCTTCATTGTAGCCTAGCTTATACACTAATGAATGAATGATTATAAAATTTTTATGGCATACAATATTAGAGTTGTATTCACAATACAGTATTAGAAACACTGTTCCATTTTTTAAAAAGCCACTTACCTGTGATAACAAGCTGATACACAGTTTCTCCAATTGCAAGAGAGAGAGAGGCATCTTGTATGGTAAGGTAATTCTTCGAAAGCAAAGTTATAAAACTGTAAGAAACTAGCACATTATTAATTTTATATTAAATATTACTCACCTTATGCCTATGTAAGGTTAGGCTGGCCACTTCACTACACACTACACATGATGTTCTACACAATGAATACTTAAGTGATGGTGATGATGATGACACAAAAATGTCTCATAATGTTCTTGACATACAATTATCAGGTTTTCCCATGAAGACACTCATACACATAGACAACAGATAAGTTTATTAAGTGTACAGATAGTTATTTATTATTCATTAAGTGGAGGTGGATCATCATAAAGGGCTTCATCCTCCTCATCTTCACATTCAGTCCATCGAGGAGGAGGAAGAAGAAGAGGGGCTGGTCTTGCTGTCTCAGGAGCGGCAGAGGTGGAGGAGCTGGAAGGGAAGGCAGGAGAGGCTGCCATGCTCAGCGTAACTTTATGGAAATACATTGTAACTTCTGTCTGAATTTTTGCTTTTTTATTTATTTATTTTTTTTTTGCAGTACCCGGGCCTCTCACTGTTGTGGCCTCTTCCGTCGCGGAGCACAGGCTCCAGACGCGCAGGCCCAGCAGCCATGGCTCACGGGCCCAGCCGCTCCGCGGCACGTGGGATCTTCCCGGACCGGGGCACGAACCCATGTCTCCTGCATTGGCAGGCGGACTCTCAACCACTGCGCCACCAGGGAAGCCCTATTCTTAAACAACGTTTCTATATGGTACCAGTCCTCTTCCACCATTTGCTTTAGTTTCAGTGCCTGTATCATAGAAGTTCCGTGTCATAAAAGAAGTCAAAAACAGTCTTGAATAATTGGAAGCCTTCTGCCAGATTGTCTAATGTCAATTTGTTTCCTGGCACTGCTTCTTCTATGTCTTCTTTCTTATCATCTGGCACTGGTTTGGAAGCACTCATCTCCATATTTTGAAAACTTCCCATCTTTTTTTGTTATATCCATAACCTCTTCTATGATTTCCCTGATTGGCTGTGTTGTAAATCCTGTGAAGTCATGCATAACATCTGGACATAGTTTTTTTTTTTTTTTTCCAGAAGGAATTTATTGTTTGGGGCTTGATGGCTTTCACTGCTTTTTCTATAACACTGATGGCATCTTCAATGGTGTAATCCTTCCAGACCTTCATGATGTTCTCTGTATTGAGGTTCTCTTCCAGAGCGTTAGCAATCCTTTCCATAGTGTACTATGTGTAATCAGCCTTGAAGGTCTTTATGAGCCCCTAATCTGAATTAAAAACATTGTGTTTGGAGGCAAGTAGACCACATTGATGCCTTCGGTGTTGAACTCACGGGGTTCTGGGTGCCAGGGGCCTTGTTCAGTATGAAAATAACTTTCAAAAGAAGTTCTTTACTGGGAGGATACTTCCTGACCTCAGAGACAAGGCATTGATGGAACCAATCCAGAAAAAGCGTTCTTTGGTCCAGGCCTTCTTGTGTGATGAAAAGACTAGCAGCTGGTGTTTATCTTTTCCTTTCGAGGCTCAGGAATTGGCAGCTTTCTAGATAAAGGCAGCCCTGATCATAAACTTGACTGCATTTACACAAAACAGTAGAGTTAACCTATCCCTACCTGCCTTAAATCCTGGTGTTCCCTTTTACTCCTTACTAAAAACTGTCCTTAGTGACTTCTTTTTTTTTTTTTTTTTTCCTCAGAATAGGGTGATTTCATCTGCATTAAAAACTAGTCCAGGCAGATATCCTTTCTCTTCAATGATTTTCTTAATGGCATCTGGAAACTCATCTGCTGCCACATGGTCAGCAGAAGCTGCTTCTCCTGTTATCTGGATACTTCTATTAAAGTCAAATCTTTTTCTAAAATTATCGAAACATCCTTTTCTGGCATTAAATTCTCCACCTTTAGATCCTTCACCTTCCTTTTGTTTTAAGTTGTCATAAAATGACTTTGCTTTTTCTCAAATTATATTAGAGCCTATAGCTATCTTTCATATAGCAATCCTGCATCTACATACAAGCAGCATTTTCAATATGAGATAAAAAGATATTAAAAAAGAAGTGCAAGGTGTTCACACCTGATAGCATAGCTGCAGCAATGCCGTCACACATTTCCTTTTCTTTTTTTTTGCAGTAGCCCTTATTTTGGATTCATATATCGTGCAATGGTGGGTATACACAGCACAGACCTCAACTATGGTACATATCAAGCAATCCAACTTTTTCTTATAATGTCATGACTATTCTCTGCTTCTTGGGAGCATTTCCAGCATCACTAGTAGCACATCGTATGCATCCCATGGTGTTAGTCAAGGTTTACGGTATTGTACTAAACATGATATAAAATACGCAAGAACCTCAAGAGATCACTTTTTACTGGATATGTAACTTACTGAAGAGATGAACTACTCACATGGAGATGATTAGCGTCGTGTTTTAAGTGAATACTTGTCGCAGTAGCACAAGTGCCTATGAAGTTGTCCCAGTACTGCAGTATGTACTAGTTAGTTTTATGCAGATATGACTTATCACTGCATCTTTATGTTTGTTTACATTTCTCTGGACTGCAAATGGCACCATGTACAATCTGGAAATGTCTGCGTGCGTTTAAATTTTGATAATTTTTAACTTTTTATAATAGATTTGTATATATTTTGTTGTAGTAATAAAAGAGACTAGTATCTACAAATATTTTGTGTATTCATGACATACCTAACTTTTTCTTAATTTTTTTTGATATTTCTCGGCTACATGGTTCAACCGCAGGTTTTTTTTTTCAAATTGTCACAAATCTCCAAAAAATGTTCCAATATACTTGTTGAAAAAAACTGCATATAAGTAGATGCACACAGTTGAAGCCCACATTGTTCAAGGGGCAACTGTAAATGGTAATTTCTGTGTTATCCTAAAAAATGCTGGTAAGATATTCCCCTTGTTTGGTCCAAGAGGAGTTAAAAAAGACACTGAGGGACTTCCCTGGTGACACAGTGGTTAAGAATTCGCTTGCCAATGCAGGGGACATGGGTTCAAGCCCTGGTCCAGGAAGATCCCACATGCCGCGGAGCAACTAAGCCTGTGCACCACAACTACTGAGCCTGCTCTCTAGAGCCCATGAGCCACAACTACTGAAGTCCACACACCTAGAGTCCATGCTCCACAACAAGAGAAGCCACTGCAATGAGAAGCCTGTGCACTGCAACAAAAAGTAGCCCCCGCTCACCGCAACTAGAGAAAGCCCACATGCAGCAACGAAGACCCAACACAGCCAAAATAATAATAATAAATAAATAAATAAATAAAAAGACACTGAATGAACTTGTACAAATGGGAGAGAAGTAAGTACATATTGAGGGTGGACAGTAATCAGGAATGCATGGGAGAAGAGAAAGATCTCCTGAATAAGAAGACAATGAGAAAATAGGCACCCTGTTACCAAACTAGTTCTTCCTGATAGTTGGAAATCTCCACAATTCTTAGAATTTTATCTTTGTCACCATCAGAATTACACCCTCAGCTTGAGAAATGCTGAGACCCATGTCAGATCTTTGCGGAGGTAAGCAGTAAAGAGTAAATTGAGGTGGAAATATATGGAGAGCTGTCCAAAATTGTGCCCTAAAATAACTTGCTATTTTGACAAAATAATAAAACATAAAACCTAGCACAGATAATACAATATGAGAATATTTCAGAACCATACTGACCACATTATAATGGCAAATATGAAGGGTACCTTCTTATTGAATCAAGTGCCCAAAGAAGTTATTTCCTGGTCTTTTTTTCTGCATCACCTCACTCTTTTGAAACTGAACAATGTTGCCTTAGCAACTGAAGAAAAATATATCTTGGACACATCTGTTGTTTATCCTGCATCATTTCAAAATACAATTTGGATGTGCTGGCATGCAAAGTGATCCTTAATTTAATGAATATACACAGTTTTCACAGAATTGCTATAAAAAGTTCTATTTAAATTAGTTTTCCAGATTGTAGATTGTTAGGTATGGAAAATAAATATCCACTGTTAATGGAATATATTAACATAATAACTGCCTGATTAAAATTGAGACGTTTATATAATGAAATCTGACCCACAAAGACAGCAAAATCACACCTACTTCTCATATTCAGCCAGCAATATCAATAAAACACTCAAAGAGATGTATTAGGACATATTTAGTTATTTTAATTATGTATCAAGCTTCATGCCATGTACTTCAATGACCCAATTAATGTTTTATAATAGCTCTATTCCTCTTTAGAGCTAAGTAGACCTAATCATGTAAAGTAACTTTAAAATTAAAAATGCACTTCACTTTAAGTGAATCTGATTATAAGAAAACTGGGTCTTATCTAATATATTTATCTTATAGGGGAAGGATGCAGGAGCGCTCCAGTGTGCCAGGCACTGCACCTGGGGCCTTACTGCATCTGGGGCCTCACCGCCTAACCGCCCCTGGAGATATAACTTATGTGTACAGGCATAACTCATTTTATTGTGCTTCATTTTCATGTGCTTTGCAGATATTGCGTTTTTTACCAATTGAAGGTTTGTGGCAATCCTACTGGGGAAGATCTAGCAGCACCGTCTTTTCAATAGCATTTGCTCACTTTGTGTTTCTGTGTCACATTTTGATAATTCTCACAACATTTCAAACTTTTTCATTATTATTATTGATATATTTGTTATGGTGATTTATGATCAGTGATCTTTGATGTTACCATTGTAATTATTTTGAGGCACCATGAACCATGCCCACGTAAGATGGCAAACTTAATCGATAAATGTTACGTGTGTTCTGCCTACTCCACTGACCAGCTGTTCCCCCATCTCTCTCCCTCTCCTCGAGCCTATCTATTCCCTGAGACATGACAATATTGAAATCAGGCTAATTAACCCTACAGTGGCCTCTAAGTGTTCAGAAAGGAAGAGTCACAGGTTTCTCACTTTAAATCAAAAGCAATAAATGATTAAGTTTAGTGAAGAAGGAGTGTCAAAAGCTGAGATAGGCCAGAACTTAGGCCTCTTGAGCCAAATAGCCAAGTTGTGAATGCAAAGGAAAAGTTCCTGAAAAGTCAATGCCTGGCTTCAAAGCTTCAAAAGACAGGCTGACCCTCTTGTTAGAGGCTAAAGCAGTGACTTTAAATTGAAGGCAATGCCTGCCATTCCAATAACACCAGGGCCCTTAAGAATTATGCTGACTCTACTCTGCCTGTGCTCTATAATGGAACAACAAAGGCTGGATAACAGCTCATCCATTTACAACATTATTTATTGAATATTTTAAGCCCACTGTTAAGACCTACTGCTCAGAAAAAAAGACTTCTTTCAAAATGTTAATGTTTATTGACAAGGCATCTGGGTTTCCAAAAGCTCTGATGGAGATGTACAATGAGATTAATGTTGTTTTTATTCCTGCTTACACAGCATCCATTCCGCAACACATGGATCAAAGAATACTTTTGACTTTTAAGTATTATTCTTTAAGAAATACGTTTTGTAAGGTTATAACTGCCATAGGTAGTGATTCCTTTGATGAATCTAGGCAAAGTAAATTGAAAATTTTCTGAAAAGGATTCACCATTCTAGATGTCCTTAAGAACATTCATGGTTCATGGGAAGAGGTCAAAATATTAACATTAACAGGAGTAGGGAAGAAATTGATTCCAACTGTCATAGATGACTTTGAAGGGTTTAAGATGTCAGTGGAGGAAGTAACTGCAGATGTGGTTGAAATAGAAAGAGAAGTGGAGTCTGAAGATGTGACTGAATTGCTGCAATCTCATGATAAAACTTTAAGGAATGAAGAGCTGCTCCTTATGGATGAGCAAAGAAAGTGTTTCCTTGAGATGGAATCTACTCTCTAGTGAAGATGCTGTGAAGATTGTTGAAATGACAACAAAGGATTTAGAATACTATACAAACTTAGTTGATAAAGCAGTGGCAGGGTTTACAAGAATTAACTCCAATTTTGAAAGAAGTTCTACTGTGGGTAAAATGCTATCAAACAGCATTGCATGCTATAGAGAAATCTTTTGTAAAAGGAGGAGTCCACTGATGTAGTGAACTTCACTGTTGTGTTATTTTAAGAAATCACTGCAGTCACCCCAACTTTTAGCAGTCATCACCCTGATCCGTCAGCAGCCATCAACATTGAGGCAAGACCCTCCACCAGCAAAAAGATTATAACTCGCTGAAGGCTCAAATGATGGTTAGCATTTTTTAGCAATAAAATATGTTAAAATTAAGTTATTTACATTGTTTTCTTAGACAAAATTTATTGCAAATTTAATAGACTACAGTGTAGTGTAAACATAACTTTTATATACACGGGAACACCAAAAAAAATCCCGTGACTCACTTTATTGAGATATTCACTTTGTTGCCCTGGTCTGGAACTGAACCTGCAATATATATATCTTCGAGGTATATCTGTGTGTTACTTGCCACTTTACGGAATGCAAAGAGAGACCCAGAGAGATTAAGTAATTTTCTCAAGATTACAAATCCATCAAATGGCATTGCTTGTTTTTCAACCCTGAGGATGCTTCCTCACCTCTCATTCTTTCCAGCGTGCTGTGCTCTCTTCTTTCATCTATTTTGACAAGATTTATTTTTTGAGATGAACTATCTAGATCCTTAATTGTAAATACATTATACTCCTGCTTGTTTTCTATTTGTTTCACTTGCATGATGTTTTCTTTCCTCTCTATCCTCGACTTCTTTTCATCAGACTTTTTATTATTCTAATATTTTGGTCATTATTAACCTTAGAAGTTATATAGACTTTTACTGTTCTTTTTATTATCTTAGAAATTGCAATATTTATCCTCTACTTAACAAAGTTTAATATATTTTGGTACTTTTCTTCCACTTCCAGAAAATGGATCTGTTTCTATTGTTTGTTACTTTTTTTGGTTTTCAATCAAGGTGTCTTGTTTCTTCATGGGCCCAATTATTTTTTTATTGCATCCCAGACATAGTATTTGAAAAATTATTTATAGAAATAACTTGAGTCCTAGGCTGGTGTTTTCCTTCTCCAGAAGGAAAGGGCATTTATTTGCTTGAACCCAACATCTATAGTTTTTAGACCTCTGGGGCAGGGGGTCTCCTTAATCTAATTTTGATGAGTGAGTAATTCAAAGTTGAGAGGCAATCCCTGTGAGGCCTGGTTGATACCTAACTTGTAAATTTCAGGTCCTCGCCCATGCAGGAGAGTTTAGAAACAAACCTCTGTCTGCTCTGGACTCGTATTTGTCTCCCCCTTCCCCAGTCTGTCAGCCTCCCTACTGCCCTACTGCCAGTGGAATTATTAAAAGTCCAAGAGTAAAGTGGTCTCAAATGCCTGACTTACATTTCTGGATTTCCATGGTCTCCCAAATCTTGGGCCAATAACTCTGCATGGACTTGTTAGCTCTCCATTTCCTACAAAGTTTATGTCTATAATTTTTAAAAATGTTTTTTTTTTTAGTTATCCTCACTGGAAAGGGCAGTCTGAATGATCTAGTTCATGAGTACAGGAAGCCTCTTTTGCAATTCAAATATGATTTCAAGTTTAAGAAAATACTATTTCTTTCAATTTTTTAAAAGCACATCTAGTAAACAAATAGGTTTCCCATATAATTATAAATCTGATACCTTTTCTCTAAAATTGTATGTTTCTAATACGATAAAAAAGAAAGTACCAAACAATTGGCCACCCTTAAAAAATATTATTCTGGGGCTTCCCTGGTGGCACAGTGGTTGAGAATCTGCCTGCCAATGCAGGGGATGTGGGTTCGAGCCCTGGTCTGGGAAGATCCCACATGCCGCGGAGCAACTGGGCCCGTGAGCCACAACTACTGAGCCTCCGTGTCTGGAGCCTGTGCTCCACAACAAGAGAGGCTGCGACAGTGAGAGGCCCGTGCACTGTGATGAAGAGTGGCCCCCGCTTGCCACAACTAGAGAAAGCCCTCGCACAGAAACGAAGATCCAACACAGCCAAAATTAAAAAAATAAATTAAAAAGAAAACACACAAAAAAACAAAAGAAATATTATTCTGATATTTCAAAATAGATTCTGATTTTGAAATGCATGTGAGCATTTAGAAATATGGCTTCACAAGCAAATAAATTAGTTGGGAGAAAGAGCTTAAAGATGACCCATATATCACAGCCAAGTAGTGGTGTGGAGCTTGAAGTGGGAAGAATGGGCAGATTATCTAGGCTTTGAAAAGGAGTTTGGATTTCATTCACACAATGAAAAACTTTAAGCAGTAGTGACAAGGTTCAACATACACAAAAAATAAAAATAAAAATTCTCTGTCTGCTATGGGGGATTCATATAAGGAAACAAGATGGGATGATGTTAGTTAGTGAGAATTACAGAAGTCCTGGTGAGGGAAGACAGTGGCTTAGGCTAGGCTGGTAGCAGTGGCTGTGGATAGGAGTGGACATATTTGAGATATTTTTTAATGAGGAAATAAGTTGTTTTGTTTTTCAGTGATTCTCCTTGAGCTACTTTTGTCCATTCTAGGATGGCAATATTCTTCCTACTCTTCAAGACCTTATGAATTCATTTACAGATTTGTAAGACTGAGGTACTTAGATATTCCTCATTCTGAATGGGCATAGCATTTTATTTATACTGCATCATAGCACTTCCGGTGTAATTTGGTTACTCTTGGTTACATTTGTGTTCTTTGTTATGAAAAATCTGCTCCAGGACAATGTTCATAGCTTCCTAATTGCCTACCAGTGGTGTTTGGCATGATGGCCAGCACCAAATAGGTGCTCAATAAATGTCCTCTGAATGAAAACTTGTTTGTGTATTTGTAAATATTTTACTATTTTGACTATTGTCCCTTTGAATAGCCTGAGTTAATGAAGTTTGCCTGCTCTTGAAGAATGGAGTCTTTTAAATAAGCAATGCATTGCAAATTCATATTCAGAAATGTGCTTGTGTTACATTTTTAGAGAATGTGAGTAATGAAGTAGTTGTATTGTTAATCAAAAGTGAGCATTAAAATTCATTTTACTACAATGATGAGGAAGCTAGACAGATTCAGTTTAATTTTAAATGCAAGTTTCCCTCACAACCAGAGCTATTTTGTGGGACAACTGAATGAAGAATTGTAAACAACCGTGGAAAAACATGTATTTGTCACCAAAATCAAGATAAAGATTCCATGCCCAGTGTATATTTTCATGATAGAATAACTAGAAAGACTGTGGTTTTTGGCAGCAAACTAAACCTAAGATTTTTTTAGCTCAGATTTTATTTTATACTTTTACTGAATTGTAAGAAAAGAGTCTGTCTACATGCTAAAACACAGACATTGATAATAAAATGTACTCATGTTTTATTATATATGTGTATATATTACATATGTTATATGTAACATGTGCTATATGTGCATGTATGTGTATTTTTCTTGTTTACTGTTTTATTTACTCTCTTCTTTTCTTTGCCTCAGTTGGATCTTACTATCTGCAGTTTTGAAAACTACATCCTGAAATATGCTATGATAATCTTTTTCTTACGAAAGGCTGTAAGTTCTGTTTTTTATTGACAGTGACCCAAATGCTATCCAATCAGAATTGTCGTCTGGAATATAAGAATTTGAACTATAAATATAGCCTTCACTTCTTATTCCAGGAAGCTACTTGTTCTGAATGCTGATCTGCCTGGAATAATGCTTTATTGCAAGTAAGAAGATCTTCATTTATAGATTGATCTAAATTTTCTAAGCGTCCCCCTTCTTGCTTGCTTGTTTATTTTGTTTGTTTGTTTGTTTGATAGTTTCTGGAGGACCTATGTAGACTCCCCTAAAGATTTGCCCAATAAAATTGAACAAAATAAATTGTTGAATAAAGGCACCTCGTGGTGCCCAGTCGCCTTACTTGGTTTCTGAGGTGACTTTTAACATGTGGTGATAGAGTTTTTGCTCTCCCTGAGTCTATTTCTGGTTTATTTCTACTTCACGCAGATATGGATTATTTTGTTTTAGGGACCATTTGAGTATGATCTATTGTATGTTTATGGGACTTGGGGAAATCCCCCGTGATTAGCCCCCTCTTCTTTGTAACTGGATCGAGGGGGGTAATTTTAGTCTGGTCTAAACTGTGTTTGAGAACATCTTCATTTGAGGACTTGTTAACTTTTTGTGACTTTGTGCTGATTTTCTCATGTTTGGGAAACATTTAAAAGTCAAAATCAGACGTTCTTTTCTGAAAGAGCTCACATTCCTTGTAATTAGTGTGATGTTCTGCTATTTTTATTTTAAAACGTTGTCACTTTGGTTAAAATTGTAGTCAAGACTGTAATCATTTTGTTTTTTGATATAATAACCAGTCTCCTCTGATAACATTAAGTGATATTGACTTTCCTGCATTCAGAGTACAGGTTTTCAGGTATCAGCTGGCATTACTACCAGAACAGACAGTTGTTAGGCTCTACCAGGGAACTGGATTAGGAAATCCAGGAGACCTTTAGTCTAGAAGCAGACGACTCTGTGAAAGCAGACTTCTAAGCCAAGTCCTGGCTATAAAGAATTAATTATGTAGGAATGGCTGTAACTGATACAAGGGGAATTTAATTATAGTTAATGTTATATTTTTTCATGGTCATATTATAAAAAAATTTTCTTTCTCCTTGGCCTCTTTCTTCTTATTTATTTACATTTTTATTTTTGGCTGCGTTTGGGTCTTCATTGCTGCGCATGGGCTTTCTTAATTGCAGGGAGCGGGGGCTATTCTTTGTTGCTGTGCGCGGGCTTCTCATTGTGGTGGCTTCGCTTGTTATGTAGCATGGGCTCTAGGAACGTGGGCTTCAGTAGTTGTAGCATGTGGGCTCAGTAGTTATGGCTTGTGGGCTCTAGAGTGCAGGCTCAGTAGTTGTGGTGCATGGGCTTATTTGCTCCGCGGCATGTGGAATCTTCCCGGACCAGGGCTTGAACCTGTGTGCCTTGCATTGGCAGGTGGATTTGTAACCACTGTGTCACCAGGGAAGCACTCCTTGGCTTATTTCTAATCATCAATTCAACAGGCCACATTTGTGCAAATTGAAATAAAACTCTATTTGAATGTTGTCTTGCCCCAACCAACCCTCTCAGAATTTGGGAAAAAATACTTACGGAAAATCTTAAGAGAGTTTGATGATAATCTAATGGTCATTATCAGAACTTAAAAATAGTTAATGTATAGAAAATAGCGATTGTATATTGATTAGCTTTGTCTTCTAGACTAATTAGGTAAATGGTCAAATACCAGAAACAATATTTTTCATAGCAATGTAGTTGTTTGCATTGGTTCAATAAGAACCTCTTCTTTTTTCCACCAAAATTAATTGGAGGAACCAAAATTTGTAATCAGGACTATTCCAGAAATGTCATATTTAAAAGTAAATTCATTACAGAATGTAGATTAGTTGTTACCAGGAACTGAGGGGAAAGTAAGATAGGAAGTTATTGCTTAATGGGTACAGTTTTTATTTTGGGTGATGAAAAAGTTTTGGAAATAGGTAGTGCTGATCGCTGTACAACATTGTCAGTGTAACTGATGCCATTGAATTGTACACTTAAAACTGGTTAAAATGGCAAATTTTTGTTATCTATTTTTTTCAACAATAACAATTTAAAAAAATAGATATCTTTAAGTGTAGTAAGGCTATTATAAAGAACAGGCCCGTTTTCCAGTTTTGGAAACAGTGCTTCAAAGTCCTTCCAGGCAACTGGTCTGATATCTACTACTAAATGACCAAAATAATATAATTTCATAACAAGTTTGATGTCATTTATTCAAGGGAAAACAGTCCATAGATTGGGAGATGCAGTGCCCCAGTGAGGCACTCTTCCCAAGGGATTTTGAGCAGGAGTGAGTTTATAAAACTCACGTTAGAAGCTTTGGTGAATTAAAAGCAGCAAGGCAGAAATAAGACATGATTGGCTAAGAGGTCAGGGATTTCCTGGTAAGGCTAGCAGATCCTGTTCTCTGGGGTAAGGTGAGCTACCTAAAGCTGAGTTGGAGGATTGTGATTGGTATATGTTAGGTTTCCTAGACAGTGAGGTGGATCCCATAAGTGTGGGCAGACTTAGGTTTCGAATTGTAACATGCTGCCTGGCCATGAGGGCAGCCTCCATTTCGTGGGTTCAGATATACAAATTTCCTTTATCACTACTCTAGTATTTATAGACTCGCAAGGCTTAGAGGTGGTAAAGAATGTCATTTCCTGGCAGACCAGGAACGTTGGTGAACCTGGGACCTCTCAGAGAAAGAGACACACACCTGTAGTCAGTGCCTGGTAAAGTAGAATGAGATGGTATTTCTGGCACTACAAAAGGAACAATAAGTATGACTGTACAGTAAGTTGCGTACATGTGAACCTTCAAGTTGCAAACTTTCAAATATAAGAACATGTATGCCAGCCCCTGTATGCCAGCTGTTATACTGTACTACTGTACTTTTCAAGGTACTACTGTAAGATTAAACATGTTCTCCTCATTTTTTTGTTTGTTTTTTATGTATTATTTGTGTGAAAAGTATTATAAACCTATGACAGTACAGTACTATATAGCCAATTGTGTTAGTTGGGTACATAGGCTAACACTGTTGGACTTAGGAACAAATTGGACTTACGAATGTGCTCTTGGAACAGAACTCGTTCATATGTAGGGAACTGACTGTAGTCTTTAGAAAAGTTCCAGACAGAAATTAACTCTTTAACCTTAATATTTTATCACTTTGTTCTGTTAAACATGCAATAAGATGTATTAATCATCACTTTTCATTGAATCTAAAAAATATAAAGAGATGAAACTAGATCAGAGTACCAAATTAATTACACCGAATCAGAAAGTCATAGAACAGACTTGCTCAGGTAAAATGCAGGCTCCTGATACAGGATATTGGCCAGAGGGACATTTGGAACAAATGAAAGTGAGTTTTCACAGTTTACCCTCTTCTGACTTGGCAGACATATCAGGTCACTGAAAAGCTTTAAATTTCCAGAGGCCTGCATTCCAAGAGATAATCCATGAATCACAGGACAATTCTAAACCTTTGACACTCCAAGATAAATTACTGTTATTTCCTTATCAAAGGCAGGAAGTTTGGTTCTTCATCAAAACAAACCCAAAATTTATTCAATCAGAATTTTGTCCACTGTTGTTTATTTTCAGCTATAATTACAATCTTTGTTGATTATATTATGTATAATACTTTATTGCAAATAAAACAAAACAAGACAAATAAATCATACCTCACAGTGGTCAAAATGTCTATTTTTTTTTTTTTTCACTTTTCACTCTAGGACAGCAAATGCTTTGACTTTGTAGAAACCTGGTTCATTTCATACTGGTGAAATAACTTTTGGTGATGCATACTTTATAAAGCATACAATCACGCTCTTTGGGTTTCCATAAAACCTACAAAAATGTAACTTTGTTCCAGACTTTTTTGTAGCTGGCCTCATATGTCATATCTTTGTCTTTTTTTTTTCCCCTCAGATTTAGACTCTAGGCATATACTAACTCGAGTGGCCTGTTTTATATGAAGTGATATTTTAGCTTCAGTCTTCTTCATGGCTTTGATCTTGCATTTTTCCTTTTAAAATAATTTATTCCTTTGGAATCTGAATATTTCAAAGACTCAAGGTTTTCTACAAATAACTTTCCTCTGATTTCAATTTCAGATTTTATTTTCTTTTTTTGTGGCATAAGGTAGGGGTTTTAAATTTAATGCAGTTTTTATTTCTTTCTTCCTTCAAAGAAGCAAAAGCCAGTTCCCCCCTCCTACATCTCCCCATCCCACCAGCCCCCTGTGGAAAAGAGTCAGCATTTCCTGTTAAGAAAATGTCAGCATTACTGATGAATTCACTCTTACAATGTATAGCTTAAAACTGGCAGAATAAAATTCAGAGTAGAAACAATTTGAATTGTCACAATTTTAATCAAATAATGAAACTGAGCAGGACCCTGTGGGCCTCCTGGGCATGGAAGCTTTTCTGTGTCCCCAGTTCCTTGTTTGTAGGTAACAGACTCCAGCCTCCATGACCTTCCCTGAGTCCCAAAGGGCAGATTTGAAGAGTTGCTAATCAGGGAAGGGAGGGAATGCAGAGACAAGGGAGGAACAGTCAAGAAACATAGTGCAGCCTTGGCAGGTCCTGGTTCACCTCAAGTAATAAACATAACAATGTCTTTGAGTCCTTCTGCAGGAACTAAGGCCCCCCCCCACCCCACCCCACCAGATGGAAGATGGTAACTTCAGGCTGAACACAAGATTCCTGTAATACCACCCTGTTTCCTCGCCACCAGACAATCAGCAGAGTCACACACCCTGCAGCCCTCACCCTAAATTTTGCCCATAAAAAATTCTCCCAGAAAACCCTCAGAGAGTACAGGAGGTTTTGAACTGAAGCCACCTGTTCTTTTCGCTTGGCCCTGAAATAAACCTTTCTCTGCTCCAAACTTTGACATTTTGTTTTGTTTGGCCTCACTGTGTGTTGGGCACACGAGCTTGTGTTTGCTAACAGACTCACTGGAAAAGGTAATTTAGAGGTAAATGACTTTAAACTGAACTTGTCTAGACCAGAATAGGGGCTTAACTCCCCGGTAGGACTTTACTTGCTGGGCTCTGTCTTCAGAGGTGAAGGTAAAACTGACATGCTTCTGGATTTTCCAGTTTACTTCTGCATCTTAGATGTGTACTTTGTGGTTTTGACTCTTAGAAGATTACAGACGTATGTCAGTCTGATTACTTTCCCCTAAAGAGTATCGTTCAGGTGACACATCAGAATAGCGAAGCTCAGCAATGCTGATTAACATCTGATGGATGACCTCTTTCTTCTTCCACCTCCACCTCATCTCCCTGCCCACGGGAAATTCAATCAACTGTCACCCTGTGGGTGACAGCTGTAGTGTGTTTATCTGAGTAGTTGATTAATGGTTATGAATTCAGTACCTGGATGATAGTCAGTTCCACCTTGGTATAAATTGTTCAAGGAAAGTGATGTGTTTCTGCATAAAAATACTGGCATGTATGGTTAACTCCAAAACCACCCTTAAATTGAGTTCTTGTCATCTTTCAATAGTGGTGATGAGGCAGGAGATAGATGGCCCCCGGTACAAATGGTTTGAGTTAGTTCCCTATGGACCAATACTCTGAGACAAGAATAACAAGACAATTGAGAGAACAGGCTGGGCCCTGCCCAGAAAGAAAATAAGAGACCACATATTCCCCATTCTCGAAGTCAGGAGACCTCCCCGACTACACATGCACAAGGTTCCTTGGAGGTCAAAAGGGGAGTGATGCCAAGTGACGATGTCAAGTTTACCCATAGGCCTCTTTGGTAGAATCCATCTTGGCTAAGAGAGGCATGGACACACATGGGAAAATCCTGAGATATACCAAATATGCATTTTGAACCAAGCAAATCAGAATGATTGGCCAAAGGAAACATGGAAGAAATGCTCCATAAAAGTGATTCAAATTGCCACAAGGGCGCGACTGTCTCTCTGAGCTCGCCCGTGTGTCTATCCATAAGTATTGTATTCTTTTTTTTCTCCTAATAAATACTTTACTTGTTTCACTACTTTCTGTCTTTGTGGGAATACTTTTTCTGCAAAGCCGTAGGGCCAGGGCCTTGTCGCTGACCACTTGTCTAGTGACTTGGATTCAGTGCTCTCACCACCGCAACCCGACATCAGTCTCTGGCCGGGAACTGAAAACCTGCTTCAAGCTGCTGCAGGCTGAGGCCACCCGAGATCAGTGACACATTTATCTCTGAGGTAGTTGATTCTTCTACTCATCTAGGAATAAATTTTAAGTCCAATACAAAAATCTATTATCTGGCCCAGCTCTTTTGACAATTGGTCAGTCAGGGTTCCACCAGAGAAACAGACCCCTTGTAGGATATATAGATAGATTAAATCATCAGAAACTCTTATCAATGGAGATGGCATGGACTTAAACCTGCATAACAAACCTTACTTTTGTTTACCATACTTTTCCTGGTCACCTACTTCATAACTAGCTTCCCCTACACCCTTTTCTCCTTTGTCTTTAAACTAAAGGTAGTACTTAAGCCTGAATTCTAAGCTAACTCTGAGAGTTAGTCATTTCTCTCTGGGTATCTACCACATATACTCCAGGTAGATGTGTTAATAAACTTCCGTTTGTTTTTCTCTTGTTAATCTGTCTTTTGTTACTGAGTTCCCAGCTGAGAACTTAGAAGGGTAGGGGGAAAGTTATTTTCTTCTCCCCTAAAACTAGATACTACATACTTGCCAAAATAACACTTAAAACTGACTATCACAACGATCTTCTTGTCATATTTGGTCACAGACTACTTTAGTAATCTCAAGTTCACTGTCGGGTCCAGACTTCTGTGGGTGAGGCTCTCAACCAATGGAACAAAATCCAGAACAAAACCTTGACCTTTTTTCAAGATTTAGTACTTACTATGTACTAGGCAAAGTGAAGGAAGAATAACTTTGCCTGTAACCTTCTAAGTTCCTGGCTGAGATACCCCTGTAATAAAAGACAGATTTACAAGAGAAAAACAAACAGAAGTTTAAAAGCATGTATACCTCATATTTACATGGGAGATATGCAGGAAAAGTGAGTAAAACTCTCTGAAATGGCCCAAGTAACCACCTTAAACACCACCTGCAGTAAAAGATAAAAGAAAGATGTTGGTGGGGCAGGGCGCGTGAGGGGAGGCCAGGTAAAGGAAGTTATCAGGAAAAACAGTAAAAAAGGGTAAGCTTGTTAGTCAGAGGTAAGTTCCTGCCTTCTCCATAGATAAGAGTTTCTTGTGATTTAGAGTAGCCTTCTCTTCCTGGTACAGAGAGGGAGACACAAATTGAGATTTCCTTTATAAATGTAAATTTCCCTTGCAAAAAGGTAACTTCTACCTTGTTTTCAGAGCTTCTCCTGTGTCTCCTGTCTCTACTGTTTCTTAAAATAATCAGCTCAAAAGTAATTCTTATGGAAAGGAGGCATATTTGGGAATGGCATAGTTCCATTTCACAGGTATATTTCTAAGTACATTGTAACTAGATAATTATTTAAGCAACATGATAATGCCTTGAGATGGGTTCTTTTATTAGTCCCATTTTACATATTGAGTTACCGAGAGACGTTAAGCCAACTTGCCTAAGAGAGTGAATGTACTTACAATTATGCCATGCTGTCCTTTGTGGGTTCAAACGGATTCCAATTTCTTAAGAAGTTGGGTGTATGAGAAGGTTGAGGAACTATTAATTTCCAGTCATCAATCTTATGATGAAATTTAAAACTATTTCCTTAATTATTAAACTTAGGTAGTCAGCATAGCATTGGCTCAGGCATTCTCCTCATTTTACCACTTTCACTCTCATATTATATTCATTATAGCTGTTTGGGGCTTGGTGATATTTGATGAACCTTCACATTTGTGTTTTTCTCGGCACTTGTTACCTGTTACCATTGTTCCAACAGTCTCATAGTCATGGAAGACTATGCTCTAGCCTTAGGTCTAACTAAGCTAGGTTAACTATGTTTAATTAGAAGTTCAGATAATTACCATATCTTAGGTCAACATCTTAGATAACAAACTCTCCTCTGCCCCTCACATAAATGTTACATATACAGCATTCTAGGAAACACATTTTTTTTCCTGCTCAGTCATTGTGTAAAACTATGAAAGTTCAATAGAGAAAAAGTAATTTTATGACGTACCAGCGTTCTTACAGAAGAGTCCTAGACCGGGAGACATGTTTTTGTGACAAGTTCATGATTTCCACAAATTTAGACACAAGCAGGAGCTTTTGTTCATTTAATGTAAACTTCCTCTGGAGAGACTCCTCATTTCTTCATGAAGATAGACTCCTGGTGGTTTGGTCTCACGGTGTGTCAGTCACTAAAGAATTTTGAGAACTGGAGATGTGCCTTTTTAAGATTATGAGAGAAATGATTAGTTTAGAAATTTAGAAATGATTAGAGACCTGAGAGACCAGGTCAGAGAATGGCTTCCATGAGGAGGGTACAAGGGGGAACCTCAAACAAAAGTTTTATGAGTTAGTACACTCTCAGGAAGCAAATAAGAACAAAACAAAACAAAGAAAAAACAAGATGAGAATTTAAATTGAAAAATAAATGGGAGGGAAAAATGTGGGACATAGAGTTAACAGAAAGAAATAAAATATTGCTGATCTAAAATGTTGTTTCCGTTATAGTTACATTAGTAAAGGATGTCAGAATGAAGACCAACCATAAGAAAAGATATTTGGTTTCAGTGAGAAAATAGACAATAGGGACACTTTTGGGGGGAGAGTTTGTGTTGTTGTTATTGTTTACTAACTTATAGGTTTGGAGAGAAATATAGAAAAGTAAAAGAAGAAAATCATCCACAATTCATCTATTCCAAATAACTTTTAATATTTTTTTACTTTTATTCCAAAGTTCTTTCATGCATTTTATGAAATATTTTTCCTTCAGTGTAAAATGCCATTGATTATAAGAGCAGCATTAATTTAATAATACATTTTCAGAAAACAGAATTTTTAAATGGCAATTTTAAATGTACACAAATGAATTGGATGAGGATATGTGATAATTGTAGTCATAATTTATATATACATTTGAATCCTGTCCTGTTCAATTAACATTTGTAGAATAACAATTTTTCATAGCAGTAGAAACTCGTAATGGGCCCTATTTTAACAGCTGTTTGTAATTCTACCTTGTGGATTTACTGTATTTATTTAACTTTCCACCATAGTTGGCATGTAGTTTGATTCTAACTCTGTCATGGATATATTTGTGCATGAATCATTTTTGTGTCAGATTATTGTCTCAAGATAGATTTGTGGTAGTAGCATAATTAGGTTGAAGAGTAAGAAAATATTTATGATATTTGATATCCATTGCCAAATAGCTTTCCAGAAGAATTTATAACGAAGTTTTGTAACAGTGTCTAATGGGAGACTTTTTTAAATATCAATTTGTTTCTCAAATTGTGTAAGTATCTTGCTAGCAAGACATGATGTGGTGAGGACATGGCAACTCTCTTTTGTAGTTGAAATTAGATTTAGATCATCAGAGATTTTTGGTTTATTTTGGACTGTGTCAGAAAAATATAAATCTATGTTACTTGAAAATTTTGGGCTGCTTCCGTTTTCTCACATAATGCAGAATTTGTTCGCTTTATATCTAATATTGCATTATTTTAACAATTCCAGTATATGGCAGACCAGCTTAGATTTGTTCTGGGGAATCCAATTGTGTAACAGTTGTGGAAAGGGGAAGATGATGTGATCACACTGCCAGGAACTTTTAATTTTTTTGTGTGGGAAAGAAAAGAATTATAGCTAGTACATGTGAAAGCCAAAGATAAGCTCTACGTGTGTAGAGGAGAAAAAATTCTTCCTTCTTCCCTTCTAGGTCCTTTGGCTGGTCTAATAATTAAATTGATATAAGATGGATTAACAGGGGAAAAACACATTTTATTATGTACTTATGGGAACCCACAAAGACATGAGACTCAAAGGTAGTCAGGCAATTTAGGCTCCTATGCCATCCTGAGCTCAGGATGAGGAGCTCAAAGGAGAGGAAGGGAACTCACAGGGCAATAAGGAGATGAGATGTTTGCTAATTAGATGTTTGCCCTGCCATACAGATAAGTCTTTCAGATTAAAAAAAAAAACAAAAAAACATTGTCTCTGATAATAGCTCTCTTTCTGGTATATGTCTCCTATCTAAATTCTTTTATAAAGGCTGTTAAGGGAGAGGTAAAAAGCTTGTTCTGAGTCTACTGGGTCTTGATTGCCTTCAGGTCAAAATAACCCACATGCCAATGTGGCACAAATTTGGGATGGCATATTCTGCTCCCCTTCACAGGTCAGGTTAAAAAAAAATGATTGCGCATATGGTAAAAGGAGATATTTTACATGAAAGAAGGAAAGGCAGGCTAGTGTCATCCATTTAATTTCTTTTAAAATTTTTTTTAAAAACTTTATTTTATATTGGAGTGTTGTTGATTAAAAATTTGTGTTAGTTTCAGGCGTACAGCAAAGTGATTCAGTTATACATATACATGTATCTATTTTTTTTTCAAATTCTTTTCCCATTTAGGTTATTGCAGAATATCGAGCAGAGTTCCCCATGCTATACAGTAGGTCCTTGTTGGTTATCTATTTAAAATATAGTAGTGTCTTAATGTCATCCATTTAAATTGCATGTTATGGGGCTTCCCTGGTGGTGCAGTGGTTGAGAGTCCGCCTGCCGAGGCAGGGGACACGGGTTCGTGCCCTGGTCCGGGAAGATCCCACGTGCCGCGGAGCAGCTGGGCCTGTGAGCCATGGCCGCTGAGCCTGCGCGTCCGGAGCCTGTGCTCCACAACGGGAAAGGCCACAACAGTGAGAGGCCCGCGTACCGCAAAAAAAAACCAATAATAATAATTTAAAAAAATAAAATAAATTGCATGTTATGTTTTTTCTCTCAAATTACTGAAAACCAAATCATGACAAGGAAATAATGATAAGGAATAAATAAAGATAAAGAATAAATAATGATAAAGAATAAATAATGATAAGGAATGAATCCTCAGTCTGAAGAGAATGAAAATATGGGGAGAAAGGAGCTGGGGTGAGAATAAGGAGGATGAAACAACTGAGGTACTTGAGGTGACACAGGAGGGCAGTAAGAATACAGCAGGGGGAAAAGAGTTCTTGCTGAAGAAAGGAGACAGAATTTTAAGTTGTAAGGAAGTGGTATTGTCTGAAGTCCACAGAAGAAGAAAGCAAATGTGGTAGGGAGTACCTGAAGATTGTAATGGGAGAAGATCCAGCACAATAGAAAGAATAGAATAGTACAGGTAGAACCTAAGCAGACAGAGAAAAACAAGGGAATAAAGGAAACACAGAAGCTGCATTACAAACAAAATAAACGTATATGATCTGGTCACGGGGAGCATACCATAAAAAATCAAAAGGCTGGATATTTAGTTATTAAACTTTGAAAGAAAAAAAGCAGATGGCTTTCATTCAAGGAAACTAAGGTAAGAAAATGCTCAAATATAAAGAACAAAATTGATTTTCTCTGAAGAGACAGGATTGGGGGATTTTATATTTATTGCTCAGGAAAAAACTTACTAGAGGCTAGCCAGAAGTGTCATTAA
This sequence comes from Delphinus delphis, assembly GCF_949987515.2. NCBI lineage: Eukaryota > Metazoa > Chordata > Mammalia > Artiodactyla > Delphinidae > Delphinus > Delphinus delphis. The sequence goes on along the minus strand of NC_082686.1, from coordinate 122,160,759 downwards.
CACATTCAGTGAATATCCAAAAGATATATATATACCATGGAGGATGCAAAATATATGTTCATGGAGGTGGACTCGGGAGAAGATAAACAGATTTATGACTGTACAGGTCGCCTTTTGGAAAGTTATAGTGACTTATTTCAGAAAGAAGAGGAAACAATGAAGGGACATATCGCTCTGTGTTTAATTATGGAAAACTTGTTGGTCAAAAGGGAGTCAAAGGAGCATGGGGAGAGAGTGACCATGTCACCTTAGAAATCATGATCCTGATTGGGAGCAGTCAGATGGGTCCTGGACATTAGGCAAAGCACCTTAACAAATTCATGATGAGTGACAGGACATGTAAACAGAAGAAAAAGCAGGATGTCTAATCAAAGGCAAGTACAAAAGCCTGGCATGAACCATTGAGAGAGTGTGCCGGTTATTAAGCTATTGTCTCTCAGTTTCAAGCCCACTCTGTGTACTTGGCATGTGAGGCTGGGGCTGAGATTCCACAGACCATATTTCTGCTTTGCCAGCTGCTTCTTGCTGGGCTCTGGCAATAGGGACATCAGAAGGACATGCAAGGTTGGGGGAAGGAAAAGGGCTGTTCTCCTTTCTGTGGACTTGCATCTGTTTGCTATTCCTGTGAGCATAATACCAGTAATGCTTTTCACCCCAGCAGAGATGGCTCCTTCCAGGGGCAGCATCTGAATCCAGTTTGCAGTTTCCCCGTCTTTTGCAAACCCCCCCAGGCAGACACCAGCACCAACTCGCCAACACAACACCCCCTCGGCAGAAGCCTGAGTCCCATCTTCACTGATCCCTCCTTCAAGCCTATAGGCTGTAACCATGACAACCTTTTCCCTTGTTCCTCCTCCCCTAGAGGTGGTCGTTGTTTCCCAGAGTTCTTACTTTCACTGTACAATTTTTTTTTTCTTTTGTAGTATGCGGGCCTCTCACTGTTGTGGCCTCTCCCGCTGCGGAGCACAGGCTCCGGACGCGCAGGCTCAGTGGCCATGGCTCACGGGCCCAGCCGTTCCGCGGCATGTGGAATCTTCCCGGACCGGGGCACGAACCCATGTCCCCTGCATCGGCAAGCGGACTCTCAACCACTGCGCCACCAGGGAAGCCCCACTATACATTTTTGTACCTTTTTGATTCTTTCCTAGTTAGCTTTAGACCTACTTAATTTTTAGGCATCTAATGAGTTAATTTTGGTAAAAAAAAAAATTACTAAGGTTAATTATTAAGGTTCTTTGTAATAATCAGAATGCTAAATATATTAGGGACTCTGTTAGCTCCACTGATTATAATAGATGTGGCAAACAACATAACAGAAATAGACCCTTTCATATAAGAACACCTAGATGACTTTTGGGCTTGGTGATTACTTTTTAGATACAACACCAAAGCTTGATCCATGAAAGAAATAATTAATATGCTAGTTTTTAAAATTAAAAACTTCAGCTCTGAGAAGGACACTGTCAAGTGAATGAGAAACCAGAGAACGGAAGAAAATATTTGCAAAAGACATAGCAGATGAGGGACTGCTATCCAAAACATACAAGCAATACTTAAAATTAAGCAATAAGGAAATGAACAACCTGATTATAAAATGGGCAAAAGATCTTAAGAGACGCTATACCAAAGAAGATGTATAGATGTCAAATGAGTATATGAAACGATGCACAACAACATTGTATATCATGAGGGAACTGCCTATTAAAATAACGAGATACCACTACACACCTGTTAGAATAGTGAATATCCAAAACATTGACAAGACCAAATTCTGGCAAGCATGTGCAGCAAGAACGTTCATTCTTTGTTGGTGGGAATGGAAAATGGTACAGGCAATTTGGAAGACAATTGGCAGTTTCTTACAATATTAAATGTACTCTTACCGTATGATCCTCACACTTGGTATTTATTTACCCAAGTGACTTGAAAATTTATCTCCACACATAAACCTGCACTTGGATGTTTATAGCAGCTTTATTCATAGTTTCCAAAACTTGGAAGCAACCAAGGTAGTCTTTTCATAGGTGAATGGATGAATCAATAGCAGTAGTCCAGACAATGGAAGCATTTTCATCACTAAAAAGAAATGAGCTATTAAGCCATGAAAAGACATAAAAAAAAGTTAAATGAGCGTTATTAAGTGGAAAAAGCCAATCTGAAGAGGCTACATACTGTATGATCTCAACTGTGTGACATTCTGGGAAAGGCATGGAGACAGAAAAAACATCAGTGGTGGCCAGGGGTTTGAGGGAAGGGAGGTATGAATAGGCAGAGCATAAATACTTTTTAGAACAGTAAAACTATTTCATATGATAATATAATGGTGGATGCATGAGATGTACAACACTAAGTGAAACAATGTAATCTGTGGACTTTGGTTGGTAAGTGTATCAATGTAAACATTGATTGTAACAAGTGCACTGCTCATTGAAAGAATGAGCCATTTTACTTAAAAAACAACTTTATTTATTTATTTTTAATTTTTAATAAGTTTATTTATTTTATTTATGGCTGCGTTGGGTCTTTGTTGCTGCATGCAGGCTTTCTCTAGTTGTGGCGAGAGGGGGCTACTCTTCGTTGCGGTGCACGGATTTCTCATTTTGATGGCTTCTCCTGTTGTGGAGCTTGGGCTTTAGGCTCATGGGCTTCAGTAGTTGTGGCCCATGGGCTCAGTAGTTGTGACACATGGGCTTAGTTGCTCCATGGCATGTGGGATCTTCCTGGACCAGGGCTCGAACCTGTGTCCCCTGCATTGGCAGGCAGATTCTTAACTACTGCACCATCAGGGAAGCCCAAAATACAGCAACTTTAAATTGAAAGGACAGCACAAATATATTAATAAGGGAACTGAAGCCTAAACGGATGAGAAAATAATAGAAACTCAAGATACTTTAGGTAAGAGAATAGGCAAACAAAGGAAAGACATCATATTTAATAGTGTGTAGGGAGGAAGTAAGTGTTGACATGATTTTGATAAAAACTGGCAAGCCAAACAACCTTGAGCACCTTTCTCCCAGTTACAAAATATGTACAATTTTTAAACACACACACAAATCAAACAAATTTAAAAGTGAAAAAAAATCAGGACAGAGTCACAGTTGTTACATAAATGGTCCAAGTGAATTGGAGAAAGTCTCTGCTGATAGCTTTGTGAAGAAGATAGAAAGAGGTGAAATGAATAGTTGTATCGTCAGGTGGTAGTGTACTGGCTTAAATTTCCATGGCCAAAGTTATTGATGAAAGGATCAATGACAAGCAGTGAAGCCCCCAGCATTGTTTCACAGGCTCTACCCTTGTTTTTTTCCTATTCCACATTTCATTTTAAATCAGTGATGTCAATTTCTTTCTGCCAAAGACCACCTGCAACATATCTGTAGTTGAAAAAGCTTGATGTATTACTTGTTGCAGTTGCAGGAGAATGCTTATTATGGGGAATTCTATGATAGGATATTTGTTTTGGCTGAGTCATTTTGGAGAGGGTCTAAGGGAGCAGGGCTTTGGATGCTGTCAAGAAGCAGGGATAATTCTATGATTGGGTACCTCAATCAATCTTATCTATAAAGAAAGCAGACTGGAGCTAGCATGAAGCCATAGCTGATTTTTTTTTTTTTTTTAAAGCAGCAGTCACTCATATTAGGCAGGATAGAAGGAAGGTTGGTATTTTGTGGGTTACACCATGACCCTGAGTTGTGTCATTTTATCATACACTCAGAGTGACTTTGTCTGATATTGCTGTTCTGTGAGATGGTTTACATTCAAGAAGAGAACAATACAGCTTAGCTGTCAGCATCAGACCAGGATGTCAGGGGCCTCTTTCCTCTTTCTCAGTGATTTATTTAGATAAGTACTTAGAAGGCAACTTAATCAAACTACTAGATGACATCAAGTTGAAAAAAGGTAGTCAATCACAATTAACAACGAAAAGACAAAGACAATGTAGACTCTAGAGAGAAAATGTATGTTAGAGATCATACGAGACGAATTAGCCTTTTATAAATGAGAAGACAAAGGCCTGAAGCAACTGGTGACTTATCCGAGTGTAAGGGCAAACGAATTAAAGATGAAAAACTTAATTCTTCCTGTTGAAAATAAGTGAGTCTTCCCCTCCCCTTTGCTTAGTGTTCACTTTAGAAAACTTGTAAGTTCTTTCTCTTTTTGAAATACATGTGAATTTTTTAAAAAGCGAAATAAGACTCTTGCCAGCTTTATGACCCAGGATTGTCTTTCTCAGGGACCAGGGAGCCATCTCTTTGAAATGTAATCATCAAGGAAGATCTTGTTCCCAGTTTCTGTGGGTGGATGGGGACCTCAGACCAAGTCACAAAACTCCTTCCTATCATACAGATATAAGAAGTGTGTTTTCCCTCTGGATAGAGTCAATTAGCTAACATAGATGGTCACCCCAATTACCAGGTGAATTTAGGATGCACTACGTGTGACAAATAGTGTGTCAAGTCCTCTTTCTTGAGGACAAGTTCAGGTTTCTTTTGAGACAATGTGTTGTATCTGCTTGGCTCCAGAAAAAGGGTGAGATGTCTTTCTGTCTTGGCATTGTCTTTAACAGATTGCCTGTGATGCATATCACATTCTAGTTTAATGCTTATTCAATAATAAAATTGTTTTTATTTCTCTTATGCATTCTTGGAGAAATTTCCTGGGTTGGGAGATTTTTTTAAAAATTATATTTCCCCAAAACAAGGTCCCAGAACAGTGACAAAGATGGAGCAGTTATGCAGTCATCGGATCAGAGTTCCTTCCGCTAAATCACCCTGCTACTAACTAAAGAATACCTGTTTAGAGGTACATAGTCACCATTTTGAGAGAACGTAGAAGATGGGCTGAAACTAGGAATATTAATAAGGGCAAGTGTAAAACACTGTTCTTTGGTTCAAAGGATATAATGACTTTCTTAGTTTGCAAATGCATTTAAGTGTGTCAAATAGTAAGGAGAAAATGAATTCAAAGTTCTAGATACATCCCTAGTACTTATTTATCTTATAACTGGAAGCTTGTACCTTTTGACCACCTTCCTCCAATTCTCCGTCTTCCTACCCTCTGCCTCTGGTAATCACAAGTCTGATCTCTTTTCTCTTTTTCATTGAGTTTCTTTCTTTTCTTTTGCTTTTTTATTTTTTTTAACTTTCCTTATATAAACAAGATCGTGAGTATTTGTCTGTCTCTGTCTGACTTATTTCACTTAGCATAATGCCTTCAAGGTCCATCCATGTTGTCGTAAATGATAGAGTATCCCTAAATTTTATGGCTGAATAATATTGCATTATATATATGTAAATGCATGTGTGTGTGTATATATATATATATATATATATACACACATATATTATACATTATAACTTTTTAATCCATTCATCCACTTAGGTTGTTTCCATGTCTTGGCTATTGTAAATAATGCTGCAATGAACATGGGGGTGCAGATATCTCTTCAAGATAGTGATTTTATTTCCTTTGGATGTATTCCCAGATGTAGGATTGCTGGATCATATGATAGCTCTATTTTTATTATTTTGAGGATCCTCCATACTGTTTTCCATACTGACTGCACTAATTTACAATCCCACCAAGAGTGCACAGGGTCCTGCACAACATTTTATTTATGGCTAGTTAACACTAGCCATATTTATGGCTAGTTAACACTGCTGTATGATATGTAGGAAAATCGTTGAGTTTTCATCACAGCAAGAAATTTTTTTCTTTTCTCCTTTCTTTTCTTTTTATTGCATCTGTATGAGATGATGGATGTTAGCTGAACATATTGTGGTAACCATTTCACAATATATGTAAATCAAACTACCATGCTGTGTGCCTTAAACGTATACAGTGATGTACGTCAATGATTTCTCAGTAAAGCTGGGGAAAAAAGGTTCTGAGATAAGATATAAGACCAGCGCTTTATCTCCATTTGAGAAATTGTGAGTAGAAGGGTTCTAGAAGGAGGGCAAAGTTTAGGTGTGTTTCACCTCATTTCGTGATCTCCTCACCATCTTTCTTCCTGAGGTGGTTATAGAACTTCGTGAGCATCCTGAAATTGAGTTGGTGGGTAGGGAGTGATTTAGAGGGAGATTATGGCTTCTGGCACCATTATCTGTGCCACACTGTCATTTGCTCAGATGTAGCCCATCCAGTCTGGATCTCGGGTACCGTAAATCATTGATGTTGGCATCTGCAGGGATGTTTATATCCTCAACTACTCTCCAGTCAGATGATCACCAATACCTCCACTTGGAACCCCACCTTTCTTGTCACAAGAGACAAAACCCTCATTGTAACTGGCTGGTTCTCTTTCCACTAATTCTTGAGAACATCCTGGGAGTAAGAAATAGCTGTATCTTGCAGTTCATTTGGGAAGGGTCACAGAGTACAAGAAAACTTTGGGAAAGAACACAAGGGGCAATACTTCATAATATATTTCTTCACAACTTTCTCATCTGCCTCAGACAACTCACAGCGTTTTTTTGAAAATAAAATATGAAGAGAAGATAATACATATAATTCAGATGGCAAAATGTTTCCTAATTAAATGTCATGAAAAAAATTGTCTTAAATGACTGATGATTCAGAGGGTGGTAAAGGGAGCCTGAAGTAAACATTATGAGGATGATAAAGTATAAATTCTTAGAGCTCACCAATTAATTTTATTTTGACAATTATTTGTAAATCACTAAATAATGTCAGTCATATTTTTTTTGAACAAAGGAAAGTCACTAACCCACTTAATGGCAGATGATAATTACAAGGTGACAAAACCTGTCCCACAAAAGTGTGTTCTTTGACTTCTGTAACATGCTTGAAGCCTCACTTAGTCTGTACCTTTCCAAGTTTTCATTGTATTCTGTTTGTTTCTTCATCTAGAGATATGCATTTAATTGTTAACAGAAACATTCTATGTGTTTGGAAAATTTGGAGGCAAAATTTCTCCTTGCTTAGCTGAATATTATAAAACACTAAAGAAATCTATATGTCCTTTAAAAGAAAAGTTTATATAAGGTTGACTTAAAAAGCTTAAAATGGGCTAATTTAGGAAAGTATAAATGGAATCTTCTAAATACATAGCAGTGTTGTAACACTGTGGAAAAATGAGGGTAGCCTCCAAGGGTGGAGTTTACATTTTTCCTATGGTATAACTAACTGTGCACTGGGGGGGAAAAAAAGACTACCATGGAGTAAAATGGTAAAGGAGAACTGGAAATGCAAACTGTGTGACTTTGGGGGTTGTATGGAGAGAAACAAATGAGTAAGGGGTTTTCCAGTCTCTAATATAGTACACATAGAGGTATGGGTGGTAGGAAAGGAAGCTGATAAGTTCTCTTCAGGACATGTTGAGTTTGCAATTCCCCGGGGGATTCCAAGTAAATGTTTACAGACCTGGAGTTCATGAAAGAAGGTTTAGCTAGAGAAAAAGATTCAGGGATTATTGTTTTAGAGGTGATAGAAAAGTTATTGAATATTATTTAAGGTATGAATTATGAGAATCTGAAAAAACATAAATATTTAGTGGCTTCTAGGTCAAAATGAGACATGAGATTAAAAAAAAAAAAGGCTACCTTCAAAATCTGCACTGGCTTCCCAAACTAAGGTTAAATATGAGGAAAACAAAGAATTGAAAGACTAAAGTATGTGAGTAGTTTGAAACCAGCTAAGCATAATAGGTTATCATTTTCACCAACATTATTACTCTGAGGACTATGGTAGGCAAAGTTGTGAATCACATTACTCTCTTGGCATTTTATCTCCAATTTTATGGCCAAAATTTCTCCAGTATGAAATCACCCCCAGATGCCTTGTACCTTCAGGGTGCACACAGCCTTCCTTCTTCCATGCTTCCTTACCCCAAACAGCTCCCTGCATTTCAGAACTTTCCTTCTTGTCCCCTCTGCTTTTTTTCTCCATGAAAACCTCAATATCTTGTCTAGTTCTCTTCTTACTTCTTCCCTAAGCATTAGCTAAATCATCTGATGCCTGGTGTGTTCAATACTAAGGAACATCATTGTGATTATACCGATATCTTCTCTTTTTCCCAAGTAACACATATACACTTTTATTCTAAAGGTATGATTGTGATTTTAGACACTATAGAGGATCAGGAAGTTGGCTGGGGCAACGATAACTTTTGTGCTCAAGCTGTAAAAAAATACACTCTGGGGCTTGCCTGGTGGCACAGTGGTTGAGAGTCTGCCTGCCGATGCAGGGGACACGGGTTCGTGCCCCGGTCCGGGAAGATCCCACATGCTGCGGAGCGGCTGGGCCCGTGAGCCATGGCCGCTGAGCCTGCGCATCCGGAGCCTCTGCTCTGCAATGGGAGAGGCCACAACAGTGAGAGGCCCGCGTACCGCAAAAAAAAAAATAATTAAAAAAAAAATAAAGTATAGAGTACCACTAAGATATATCATTGGCCAAAATAATTGAATGTAATTAAGCCTTTAGAGTTAACTTCCATTGATAGGATATATTGGTACTAAAGGAACCAATTAAAAAACACAGTATAGTAGCTAAACTCTAAAGATTGTTCTCCAATGAATAACCTTATCTTTACTCTTGAATAGTCCTCTTCCCCTTGAATCTAGGCTTGAGATTCTTGAGAATTGCTTTTTGATCAATAGAATGTTACAGAAGTGACACTGTGACATCCAAGGCTAGATGATAAGAAGCCTTCAGCATCTGCTGTTGAGCATATGTTTTGGTATGTTCACGCTTGGAATCCAGCTTTCATGCTGTAAGCAGGCTCAAGCCACGTGAAGATGCCACAGATAAACCTTTCTGTTGATAGCCTCACCGATTTCCAAGCTGAGAGGCAGCATCAACTTCCAGGCATATGGGTGAGCCAAACTGAATATTGGAATTGAGCCCAGTCAATCCATAGCACTAAGATAATAGATAATATGTGGCTGTTTTAAATTGGGGGATTGTTAGATATTCAACAATAGGTAAGTGGAACTTACCACAAGGAAGCAGACAAATCCAGAATGTGGGACATTCTGCAGGACAACTGACCCGGTTTCTTTAACAGGTCAGCGGCAGAGAAGAAAAAAGAAAAAGAAAAAGAAGGAATATGCTCTATTGTTTTAGACTTAAAATGACTTTAAAGACACAACAGCCAAATACCAATCATGGATCTTGTTTAGATCCTAGTTCAAACAAAACGACAATAAAAACATATTTTTGAGCAATTTGGGAAATTTGAATACATTTATGGGTTATGATAATTCTGTTAGGCGTTAAGGTGACATAAGATGGAAGCCCACTTTTTTTTCTGGTTGCATATGAAACTATGTGAAAGTGAAATGATATGATAGCTGCCATTTGCTTTAATGAGTAAATGAAGGAGATAAAAGGAGAAAGAGGCACATGAAGCAAGAAGCAAAGTCTTGATAATTGTTGAAGCAAAGTCTTGATAATTGTTGACTCTGGATACGTGAAAGGATACGTGAAAGTCCATTGTAGTAACTCCTCTACTTCAATGTATATTTGAAATTTTTCATAATTAAAAATAAGTAAAATACTTTCTGAAGTAGTGAAAAACATAAACTTTGCCCATTATTCATTTATGCATGTGAACATGAAAATTACATACATATCCATATAAATACATAGACCAAATTATTCAGAAAATAAGAATTATATATCATCTTATAGGTGCAATTATAGGTGATTTACATACCAAATTAATATTTATTTTCAATTAAATATACTGAAAATATTATAAAAAATAAGGTATATAAAATACTTTATAATCAATCCTACTTCTTTTTTTACTCAGTATGTTCAGAATGAAATTTAGGATTTAAGCAAAACCTTTCTTCATCTTTTCTTGATGTTATTCCCTACCCCACCCCACCCTTTTTTCTCTATTTATACTAACATATGAATGACTATATTTTATTGAGTTGAAAGGTTTTCTAGAAGTCATCAGAGATTAGAGGACATATGTAAAGTATCTAATATTTTGTATTAGATTCCAAAATTAACCTGTCTTTAATCATATTTATGCAAAGCAGGACAATTGTTGGTATTATCTACATATACAAATGCTAACTAATTAAATTAATTACTCACTAGTTACTAAAGAGTTACTAGTTAAGTTTTAATAGCTCTGGTTCTTGAATACATTTAGATGAATACTTTATGTATAAGAATCTGGTTAATATTCCTTCCTTCAAAAATTCACTAGAAATAAAGAAAATTATTACTGCATTAAAATGTCAGAAGTGGTCCCAAAGTACAAATTTTAAAGTGACCTTTAAACCATTTTGGAGATTTCCATTTCAAATTAATATTATAGCAAATTGAAAAACAATATTCTACATTTTTCCTCATGAAATTTCCTTTTATAAACTTGAAAGGAGCCAGAGAACCCCCAATTAGATTTATGTTAAATCACAAAAGTAAGAGCTAAGAGTTAGACTTAAAATAGTCAATGATAAATGGACTCAGCTTGATGTAGACAGCTTAACAAGACTCTTTAAAATTCTTAGAATGTTCCTGCTGTTAGCTGAAACGGTGCTAAAAATTCTTCTTTTCAAATGGCCCTAAGAAGAAATGACTCTTCTGAATATGTAAAATGTTAAATTAATAAGTTGTATTTTTCAAGCTTTCACAGACCCTCATATATTATCTCAGATTCTTTGACAAAGGCCCTGATTCCTGAGTTTTTTTGAATAGGATGGTAATTTGTTTAAGTAACAGGAAGCCTATCCTGGTGTAAGGGCAAGGGAATAAAGAGAACTCATTTACTTTTTGTAGATTAGTTATTAAATGTCATCTTGACATTTAACGTTGACACTGACAGTATGACCAGAGAGGTTTTCTTCTTTCTTGCTATTCTCTGGGAAAAATGTAAATGCATAACTTTAAAAATGCTATCTATTTCCCTAAACCTTTGTTGAAAAGCTGATTAAAATGATTGTTTGGGACAGAGAGTCAAAAGAAACCTGCTACAATATGTAAAATGAATTAGTTTAAAAAACACTATGTGAAATAAAAGTTTCTCAGTATATGTTAATAGAACAAAACTTCATATTTTGTGGGTCCATTTTGATCTGTCAAAGGAGGTGACTACAGAAGGCTCCACAGATAATTTGGAGCTGGTATATATGTACTTTACAAAGATATAAAAATTAACAGTAGTAGGAATTTCATGTGTTTCCTGCCAAATATAATGTGTTATGATATAGAATCATCTCTCATAAGAAACTAACCACTTAAAAATAAAGCTTGAAGTTTTTTGCTTTTTGTTTGTTTGTTTGTTTGCATTATTTGAACATTCACAGTCAGGATCTTTTCTATCCTTGGGGTTCCACTTGTTCCCTGCTTTTATCTTTGCTAAAAGTTAGACTGGCAACAGAGCAGCACAAGTCCAGGGTTCTGGCTATGGGGCCGCAGCTCTGGTGCTCCTGGCTCCTACCTGGCTAACCGAGGGCAATAATGCCAAGTGGGCAACTTTGTCTCTTGGAACACTCAAACCAAACTCCATATCCCCTTCTTTCTTAGTGCTCTCACCCAAAAGGAGTGATTGCCTTCTTTTTGTGTAAAAAGCTCATTCCCTGTAGATCAAAACTCAACCCGGTCACTGACCCTGAGGGTGGAATGATCCTAATAGCCAGTATAGTCATTGCTCCTGAGCTGTTTCCGTTTTAGTAACCTCTGCAGTCTAAAGCAGGGTGCTTAAGAGGTACTTGGTGAAATTGTGAAAACGATTGCAGACTTTTGGACAGCATTCCCAGGAACTCCGTTTCAGCTGTACGGAGTTGAGTCAAGTAATCTGTGTTTTAAACAAGCTTCCAGAATTATTCTTTCTTTTCTATCTCCTGTTATGACATGAAAAAATAGCTTTACTGAAATATATTTCACATGCCATACAATTCACCCATTCAAAATATATAATTCAACTGCTTTGGGTATTTTCACAGAGTTGTACAACCATCACCACAGTCAATTTTAAAATATTTTCATCACCCCAAAAGAAACCCCATACCCATTAGCAATGACTCCCCATTCCCCCATTCCCCCCAGCACTTGACAACCACAAATCTACTTTCTGTCTCCATAGATTTGCCTATTCTAGACATTTAAAATAAATAGGATCATAAAATATGTCGTCTTTGTGACTGGCTTCCTTCAGTTAGCAGAATGTTTTCAAGGTTTATCCGTGTGGTAGTAACAGTATTTCTTTCTTTTATTTTTTTGCCAAAAATATTCCATTGTATGGATATACCTCTTAATATATCTATTCATCAAGTAAGTGATGGACATTTGAGTTGTTTCTACTTTTTGACTCATAAATAATGCTGCTAGAAACATACAAATAAAGTTTTTGTTTTGATGTATATTTTTATTTCTCTTGAGTATAAACCTAAAAGTGGTATTACTGGGTTATATGATAACTCTGTTTAACTTTTTGAAGAACTGGTGAAGGTTTTTCTAGAGCAGTGATGCCATTTATTTTACCCTCAGCATGTATGAGGGTTCACATCTTCATGAATGCTTGTAATTGTCCCCCTTGTAAAAACATTTTAACCACTCTTGTGCATGTAAAATGGTATCACACTGCGGTTTTGAGTTTCCCTAATGATTAAAGATGTTGAGCATTTCCTCATGTGCTTTTGACCATTTGTATATTCTCTTTGGAAAAAATGTCTATTCAAATTCTTTGCTCAAGTTTTAATTATTTGTCCTTTTATTAATGAGTTGTAAGACTCATTAATAAATATTCTGAATACAAGTATCTTATATATATGATTTTCAAATATTTTCTCCCATCATTTTGTGGGTTGTCTTTTCACTTTCTTGTTGGCTATTGAAACACAAAAGTTTTTAATTTTGAGGTAGTCTAATTTATTTATTTATTTTCCTTTGTTGTCTGTGCTTTTGGTGTCATATCTAAGAAACTATTACCTAACCCAATAATACGCAGATTTACTCCTGTATTTCTTATAATTTTAGCATTTACATTTATTTCTATGATCCAGTTTAAGGTAATTTTTTTTTTGATTACCCAAAGTTTACTGTTTGAGACAAATTTAAAAGGATTTCCACAGAGCCTGTGTACATGTACACTGGATTCTTTCACCTTCAAACAAAATCAAGATTTCCAAATTCCTTTATGTATTTGAACACACCCTCTGGTATATCCAGAAAAGTCTAGAAAGTGTTATTGGGAAGAAAACTTTTCCTTTACCAACTTAGGTTGAAGTAGTTGGGGGCCTGTGAATTGACAGACAGATTAATAGGAGCAAAGATTATTACACATGTTTACAGCAGCATGCTATAAGGAGTAAGGATTTATATACCAGCTTAGAGGGATGGGGGTGGGGAAAGGTATTAAGGTCTCAGTGGGAAAATATGGAAGGTTCTCACAGGATGTAGTCCCATAATTCCCTGGCAGGTCCTGATGCCAAGCCAGGATCCTCCCTTACAGAAAACTCCCTCAGAGAGGGGTGTATGGCAGCTGAATTCTGAGAAAGACATAATTTACTCATTAAAGGGAAGTTTAGAGATGTTTTTTTTTTTTTTTTTTTTTTTTTTTCCGCTGCAGCTACTGTTTGTTCAGATGTTCTCAGTTTAAAATAGTCTTTATACCATTTTGGTGTGGTTAGTGCCTTCATTTCCCTGTTATAACCTGTCATGAAGCTTCACAGGCAAGGAGCTGGAGAGATCGTTGTGGAGAGACTTGGATTAGAAGTCGGGAGGTAAGAGATGTGCAGACAAAAACACAGATAACAAGGATGAAGACGCATAAAAGCGCAAATCCCAACGCATGGCCCCATCTTTCACTGAACCAGTCACTTATTCTCGAGGTCCGTCCAATTAATCAACGGTGCTTCACTCACTTTACGTAGGATTTTGGCCTGTTCTTTTAAATGGTTCATACAATTCTGTATTTCTTCTGATTTATTTTCATACAAGCAACATTGTCTGCCAACGATGGCACGCTGTGTTCCTTGTTGGGCAGCCTGTGTAGCCAGGAGATGGTGACTTTGGAGCACAGAGGCGAAACTACTAACTCCTGATGGACGTGTTTTCAAGGTCTGTGGGGTGGCAGCGAATCCATGTTCCATGACCTTGGAAATGTTCACAATTGCTTCTTCTAGGTCAGAAGTTCTCCAACTCAGAAAAAGGCTCCTTACGGAATCAGTACTGCGATACATGAGTGGCTTGCCTGTGATTTCTGGTTGGATGTGTCTCTGTGGTGTTACTTTATGCCTGAAGGAGCCCAGGTTTGTAATCTGGCTAGCATTTAAAGTGAGATACCTAGTGAGGGAAGGTGCCAGGTAGCCAAGTCCACATCGCCCTGACCATTTAGGTGGGAACCCTTTATATACCTTATTGCCACAGAAACTAAACAGACCAGACGTGTTCACAGACAAGGTCAGGGCGGAACCTATGACCCACCAGTTTGGAGTTTGGTGTCCATGGTGGACTTTGTCGTTAGTTATGTTAGCATCTGTACGTCTGCATTTCCCATGTGCCTCTGTCAGGCTGTAAGAGCAAAACAGGTTGTGAAGTATCTGGTAGAGGAGAACTTCAGTCTGGTTTGGGCAGCTATCGAGATAGGTGTCATTACCTGACCAGGTCATTCCAGAATTTTGGTCGACCCATCTGTAGCCTGGGGTATCGGGTAGACCAACACAGGGAACAGCTGAGCTGTTTCAGGTCCCATCTGTGTGGCCTGCAGACCAAGAATATTGTCCAGTGACTAGGCAAACATTTGTATTATTATAATCAGTCTGGAGCTCATTTATGACATCTAAGGATGGTTTGAAGGTGCCATCCGTGGAATCAAACCATAGTGTTTGATTACAGTATTGTTTCGGTATGTTACCTAGGAAGGGTCCAGTGCTGTTTTTATTTTCAAGGCAAAGAGAAACTTTTCCCTCCAATAGCCTCACCTGAGTGAAGGACAGACCTCGAGCCTCCATGGGGTTTCCCCAATGCCAAGTCACTCTGCAGTAGGAGGAAGTAGAGTGACTTCCACTCATTTACTGCCCGGAATGGGTCTACCAGGCGCGTGCACTGGCAGGAACAAAACCTAGTTCAGGCTCTGTGTTATTTAGATGCTGACATAACCAGCAATTAGACTGATTAGTTAAGGTGGCCAGGGTTTGAAAGACTCGTGTGAGTGGGTTTCGGGGCTCTGCTAAAACTGTTGAAAAAGCAGTTAAGAGTTAGTCGAAGCAAGACACAGTTTGAAAGGGAGCCCAGGGTGGAGGAATAGGGGGAGGATAGGCTAAGACAAACAACCTCTAGTCAATCTGTCTGTAACTGAAAGAGCAAGGGTTTTGTTTAAATTTCTAGGTCAGAGAATTTTGCGGTCAGGGAGAGGAGAAGTTTTCGAGGGAAGATAAATGGAGACAAAATTCTTGATCTGAGATCTCGGGTAAAGCCTTCTATTTCGTGGTGTCGTCTGCTTCTAGAGCCTGAGTAAGCTCTGGAAATCCTCAATTTGAGGTCACTCATAGAGAGGGCCTTCTAATTATCCTGGGGGGTGATGATCTGCATCTAGCTTGGTGTCTCATGTGAAGCCAGGAGGACTTTTATTCTGATGACAGTGTAGGTGGTTAGCAGTACTTCCTAAGGCTTCTCCCAGTGAGTTGACAATGTATGTTTTCTCCTAAAAATGTTGATGTATACTCATCTCCTGTGCTTAGAACTCAGGCTGCTGCACCCGCAGTCATTGGACACAAACTCCCCAGGCCCACGGTTGGTCGGAAACTGGCCGCTGCCGCCGCAGTCTGGGCTGGCGCGAGCCCGCTGCAGAGTAGCTGGGCATGCGCCCTGGGAAACCGAAGCGCAAACTTGTTATCGCGCCTGCGCGCTGGGAAGCCTCGGGGTGACTGGGCGCAGCGTGTGCGCCTCGAGCCGCCTGGGAAGGGCACGGCCTGCGACCCCAACCTGGGCCGCCAAGACCTGCTCTATCCCTGCGTTCTGACCACTGGGAGCAGCGGAGCTCCGGGCTGGCAAAGCTGGAGGGGACGTGGGGTGAGCCCAGCCCCACTAGGGCCCGAGGATCGGCTGGGTGCCTTCCCCGCTGCAAGAGGCCAAGAGAACAGGTGGGTTTGAGTTAATTTTTGTATGTAGGGCAGTGGTCCCCAACCTTTTTGGCACCAGGGATTGGTTTCGTGGAAGACAATTTTTTCCCCGGACTGGGGGGATGGGGGATGGTTTCGGGATGATTCAAGCACATTACGTTTATTGTGCACTTTATTTCTATTATTATTACATTGTAATATATAATGAAGTAATTATACAACTCACCATAATGCAGAATCAGTGGAAGCCCTGAGCTTGTTTTCACTTGCCAGTCGCTGATAGGGTTTTGATAAGAGTCTGCGGGCAGTTGATTTATTACGGTCTCTGTGAAGTCAAACCTCTCTGCTAATGATACTCTGTACTTGCAGCTGCTCCCCAGGGCTAGCATCACTGCCTCAGCTTCTTCTCAGATCGTCAGGCATCAGATTCTCATAAGGAGCACGCAGCATAGATCCCTCGCATGCGCAGTTCACTGTAGGGTTCGTGCTCCTATGAGAATCTAATGCCGCCGCTGATCTGACGGGAGGCGGAGCTCAGGCGGTAATGCGAGTGATGGGGAGTGGCTGTAAATACAGATGAAGCTTCGCTAGCTCACCTGCCACTCACCTCCTGCTGTGGGGCCTGGTTCCTAACAGGCCACGGACAGGTGGTCCGTGGCCCAGGGGTTGGGGACCCCTGATGTAGTGTGTAGTATGGATCCAATTTCATCCCTTTGCATGTGGATATATCTGGTTGTCCCAGCACTGTTTGTTGAAAAGATTATTCTTTCCTCATTGAAATGTCTTGAGACCATTGTTGAAAGTCAGTTGACTGTAAATATAGTCTCTTTTGTGACTTTCATTCTATTCCATTAATATCTGTCTATTCTTATACCAGTACCACACTCTGATTATTGTAGGTCTGTGTTAAATTTTGAAATAGGGAAATGTGTGTCCTCTAATTTCATTCTTCTTTTTCAAGATTGTTTTGGCTATTGTGGGTCCTTTGCAATTCTGTATAAATTTTAGGATTAATTTGTCAGTTTTTGCAAAGAAGCTAGCTGGGATCTTGATAGGCATTGCTTTGAATCTGTAGACCAATATGGGGAATATTATCACCCCAACAATATCTAGTCTTGTGATTGGCGTACACACAATGTCTTTCCATTTTTTCAGATCTTCTTTAATTTCTGTCACTAATGTTTTGTAGTTTGTGTTCCACTCCTGTGCTTTTTTTGGTTAAATTTATACTAAATATTTTATTCTTTTTGATACTACTGTAAACAGAAATTTTCCCTTTATATTACTTTTGGAAAGATCGTTGCTAGTGTGCAGAAATAATGGATTTTTGTGTATTAATCTAGTATTCTGCAAACTTGCTGAGCTCATTTATTAGTTCGAGTGGTTTTTTAGTAGACTACTTAGAATTTTCTATCACAAGATCATCTCATCTGCGAATATAGATAATTTTACTTCTACCTTTGCAACCTACATGCTTTTTTTTTCCCCTTGCCTAATTTCCTGGGTCCTTGAGTAATTCTGAAGCAAGCAGTTGGAGGATTAGATTTGGAGAAAGTAAATTAAAAAGAAAACTTCAGACAACATTTCAGGTTATGACAAAAGAAGACAAGATTGAGACCTCAGAAACTCACTCTTAAATCCCACAAGAAGGGTAGGTGTCTACTTGGTTATGCATAAATATAGCGCCTGAGAGAGATGATTGAGGACTATGTTAACATTGCAGCCAAGTTTGCTACTCTTTGGAGAATTCAAAAAGTATGATTTTAATTCTCTAAGAGGACCAACTTATATTTATACAAGAAATACATAATTTTAATTGGTTTTCTACCTAATAGTCAGTATATTGGAAAAAAAAGAAAAATATTTGATTTTTTGTGTTCCCAGACCATTACTTAGTAGTTCTGGGAACTGGAGAGAATCCGTTACTCTCACTGATTTTTATTTTGCTGATTGTAAAATTAGAAAACTAATGGTAACATGATCTCCTTAATGCAGCAATATCCAGCACATTGTAGATATTAACATATGTGTTTCCAAGTTCATAATGAACAAATCTTTTCTCTATCAAATTGTTGTTGCTCACATTTGAAATCACATTAAAACATTATTCAAAATGTTGGTATCTTTCGTTCTTTGTACCCAACATTTAAAACCCTTTGAATTGACATCATTTAAAAATAGGAATATAGTCATCATTTTTAATATAATTTACAAGAAACTGGAATTTTACTTATGTTATTAATTATTTTTTATTTATGAAAGAATGCTCTCTATTTTAAAGGACTCTTTAATCTCACCTCATAAAATCAATGTTATTTTATAATAAACTCTTACCACTAGGTTGTTCATAACCACCAGTGTTTGAAGTGGTAAGTTCAACACAGACATGTGGATTCTTTGGTATTGAAACATCTTTTTCACTTATTTTTCTGGCATTACTTTAATGATGTACACAGAAAATAAACTAGGTCATATATTTCCTGACCATCTCTGAACATATTTTAAAGCAATAAAATTAAATAGAACAGCCTTTTCTGTTTACTTTTGACCAGAACAGATTCTTTTTATTATCTGTAAGACATTATAAGTATGTACAAGAGGATCTAGAGTTTATTTGAATCATTTTAAGTAATTTAAGTCTTTTTGAGCTTAGCTAGCTGTGATTTTTTTGGTTTTTAATTAAGGGTTGTTATAACTCAGGAAAGCATTGGATGCCGAGATATTTTTCAACAGATTGGATTCACATTGATGTCGAAGATAGTGATATGCAAAGATGAATGTGGGACTTCACCCTATTTTTTCTTCCTATTCTTTTTTTGAAAAACCACATTTAGGCTCTGCCAAGGAAATGGATCAGCTCACTCTAAACATAACGAGAAATTGAACTTGTGCATTGATTTAGAAATCTAAGAGGAAAAGTGGCAAATTCTGTTGTTCAATTCCTACCCTCAATTCCAGGAGAGACAGAGTGGGAGACAGGGACAGATTTTCTAAATATGGTTTGCAATGAGTGGCTGGTGGTGCCCATTGCCGTTTGCTCTTGTATCCATCCACCCCTCAAACCCTTCTCCAGCACTGCGCCGTATCTCAGGGGTTTGACCTTTGCAATCTGCCTTTCCTGGGCTCGCTGACTGACTAACTGACAGCTAGGTTGAGTCAGTCAATGGAAAGCACTGGTGAGATCCTGAGGACAGAAGGAAGATGGAAGTCAGGGATTTCTCTTCTGGCAGAGACGGATACAAGTTTGTTGGGGCCTGAAGCTTGCACAATTTTCTGAGCCCTCTTCCAGAAAAAGAATAAACAATTACATACATTAATTTTAAAAGTGAATATTTACTTAGAATGAGAAAATAAATCACTAGAAGTTAATAATTTTAAAAAGCTGGCAAATATCACAAACATCAAAAGCTGAGGTAAAAATTATAAAAATTTGCATTAACTTACTGATATACCTCCATAATAGTTTCTCCATAATTTTTGACTATACACTCTTTAATCACTTCTTCGTATGACAATGATTTTGTGATATTTTATCTAAACAGAGTATAAGATTATTCAGTCTTTCCTCTATCATGGCTGATCAAAACTTGTTCTTTTTATTGATAACTGATCATTGATAAAGGATCATTAACTATTGTTAAACACCCATTGCTGCTAAAGGTAGTGATTCCTCACCTCAAAAATACTGTATTTTATTGAATCTTATGCTGTCATTGCTAAGGTGTACCATTATTGTACATGAAGACTGAAAAAATGTTGTCAATTAAACCATGAAAAAATGCTTTCTTATCACATATAATTTTTCTGCACATTTGTTTCTTCTGTACCTTCAAAAGGGTTTGTGATGCTACATTTCCTGAAAGAATGCTTAATTTGGGGCTTTCTGATTTTCTTCTCAGCTGCTGGCACTCTTTCGAAAAGTTTGATGTTGGCATTTTCTTAATTATTACAGATGGTGTGAAAATACAGCTTTTAGACACATCAACCAAGAAGTCATTGTAAATGGCAGTTAAACTCAATGCATGAAACTAAATTGAAAGTAATAAAAATATGGCCAGTAATAAAAATGTGACACATGAAGAGTAATGACAGTTATGTAGCAATTCTCTAACAATAGTGGCTGGAGGCCGTACACCAAGATCACAGATATGTTAAAATGCTCCAAAATCGACACTTTATGTTAGCTGAAATACATAAAGTTGTTGTACACAGCCAGCAGCCTGTGCACTCTACCTGGAACATGTGATCTGCCTGTCAGAAAAGGAGTCTAAAGTCTTCCAAGGTAGGCAGGACAGACAGACTGCCTCAGCTGCTGCAAATCACCCTACATTTTATTCCTTAGACGTGACATATATCTTCAGTTTTTGTTTTTTGTTTTTAGAGAGCATGGCTGATTTGCTTACTGTCTTGGCCAAGACCTGTCTGCAGCAGTGTGCTAGGTAGCTTTAGCAAATGGATGCAAATGTCTTCTTTCTTCTGTTTCATGGGTAATTTAACAATAGATGTAATATGTTCAACTTCTATAAGTAGCCCTTTCGTAACTTCAATATTGGTGGCTGCATTAAAACCCATTTTCTCTCACAGGGAACCAGACGTGCTTTCACTAAGTGCAGGTTTTTGTGTTTTTCTCTTTTCTGAAGCATCATTGACCTTTTCACTCTTCTATATTTTTTTCCTCTTCTGGAGACGGGAAAGAAGATGAATATTTACAATATGTAGCTTTTTTCTCTTCCTCTTGCCAAGAAAAAAGATATAACCTTGAAGACAATCATGAATGTCTAGTCGTATAGTTTCATCCAGACTAAAAATATGAAAATTTCTTTTTTGTGTGAATGTTTTTTCACTAATGGAATAGGTATTTTTATAAGAGGTTACATTTAGACATATTTTCCTTAGTAATAAAAATGATGAAAAATAATGGCTATCTCACCAGGTTTGAAACTTTAGATTTTAATTTAATAAATAACACATGTGTAAGAGGATTATTACAGTGTTGAATATAGACTATCTATTTTATTTTGCTCAATGTTTTGCGTGATATTTTTAATATTTTTAAATGGGAAAAAATTAGTACCACAAAGAATAGCTTCGAACCAGAATTTTATTCTAACCAATAATAGATAATGCTTCAAAAAATAAGTAGATTAGAATATATGCAATACTGTAATGACTTTTAAATAAAGGAATGCTGCCCCATGATAACTAAATGACTTAAGAAAAAACTTTTGAAAGTCTAACTACAAATAACTTAAGAAAAATAAATCCTGATTAACTATATTCACCATTTATTTATTTTCCTCAAGACAACAAGTATAGAGGATTCTTCCCTGACACAATACATGTGAACCTGAAAACCCATGCATTTTGTAAATCTTCCACTAAAGATAATAAAACATCTTTAAAAAGGTCAGGGGCAGACCTTTCAAAACCTATGCAACTTTGTGAGCAGAGCACTACCCAAAATTAATAATAACTGTATTTTTGGAAATAATTTGTACTGTCCAGGCAGGAAGCTCAGAGTGGCTAAGAATTGATTTTTGAGATGTTAATCTACATAAAATCAGTAGAGTGGAAATACTGACTTAGGGACACTGTGCCTGTGCAGGTGCAGAGAGGTGAGCCAGGGGCTGCAGTTAAGGTGGGCACCAGAGGAAGTTTAACTTTCTTCAGCCCAAAGTCACAACGGGGTGTGCATCTCTGAAGAGGGAAAGCTGGGTGCAGGCAGGCAGTTCAAATTTCCTTAAAATACAGCTGAAAGGGTCTCTCCTTTTCTGCTCAAAACTTAATTCTACTTGATAGTTTGTTTTTCCTTTCCTAGAAAAAATTCATATAGGTCCTGATAATTTTCACATGCAATTAAGATTGTTTATGGGCTAATTGTTATTATACAAACACACCGGGTAACAGAACAGGCTCAGTGTGCTGGAGAGGCAAACATATGACCTAGTCCAACCATTCAAGAAATTTCCAACACAGGTGAGAAGATGTAAACTAGAGATGCTTTGATAAATGTTACACTTTTAAAATTTTTGATGAATAAAAAATGACACTTCAGTCAAGAGAGAAGAAAATATTAATTGAAAATATGCTTTAGGGTATGTAACTATAAGATATTAATCACCTCCATCTAAAATGTATTTTTTAATATGGCTAAGTAAAAATAATTTGATTTCAAACGACGTGCTATCTGTATTACTAGGATGCTGAATTGACTAAAAATGTGCACATGATGTTATGCTAAATATCATCTCAATAGATCACCATATATCACATTTGAATGACCTTTAAATGATTAGTAAATTCTGGATCAGTTATTTTTATTTACTTCTCACAAAGGGAGCCCTGTGACAAACCTAAATGGAAATTCTCTAAGCTAAAAAGGAAATAATCTGTACAGTCCAGGCATGAAGCTCAGAGTGGCTAAGGATTGTCTTTTGGGATATTAACCTACATAAAATAGATTAATAGAGACAGAGAAAAAAAGAGAGAAATCTGATTCAGTAACTCCACATCAAGTACAGTGCCTGATACAAAGGAGCCCCTGGACACCTGAGCATGGGTGAGCTGTCACTTTGCACGTGGACTCCATTCCTTTTTTTAAAAATTTTTAAAAAATTAAAAAAAAAATTGAAGTATAATTGATCTAATTGATGTTTATTAATGTTAAATTAATGTTTATTAATTACAATGTTTATTAATTTCTGCTATACAGCAAAGTGATTCAATTATACATACATTCCTTTATAAATGTTCTTTTCCATTATGATTTATCATAGGATATTGAATATGGTTCCCTGTGCTATACAGTAGGACCTTGTTGTTTATCCATTCTATATATAATAGCTTACATCTGCTAACCCCAACCTTGCACTCTATCCCTCCCGGAAACCTCTCCCCCTTGGAAACCACAAGTCTGTTCTCTATGTCTGTGGGACTCTATTCCTTAACACTAATTTAGCTTCCATTGAGGAAGCTTTGGATTGCTCATTGTTGAGGATAAATAAATCTTTTTCTTTAAACATTACTCAGAAAAAATTTTTTAAAAGCTAAAATCTACTTTAAGTCCTAAATCAAATAGAGTTCCAACAGTGAGTGGCTATTCAGTAGACATTGCTTGAAATAGTGGAGGGGGCAGGCATGGCTGTGTGGCTCTCAGCCCCCTGCTGTGCATGCAGTGACCTACTTCACTGAGCTTAAAGTCCCGCTAAGTGATGATCTCATAGGCTAACTGATGAGCCTTAGTTTCATCTAGATTAACTTCCTGTTTTACAGAGGTGAAACAGATGGCTAGAGAAGTGAGGCAATTTAGATAATTTATATAACATTGAAAAAGTGATCTATTTTTGTAAATACAAAATAAAGAAACATTATCTTTGCTTATCTTGAGTGGGCCCTGAGGATCTCTTAATAACTATTTACACGTACGCACCTCTGTATGGTTGAATTGTGACAATTGTGTTTGTATCTTGTAAAACATTTTGTTAAATTCCTTGTCCCAAATCTTCCAGACACCATAAAAGAAATTTTACATTTGAGAATACGTGGAGACATGCCAAGTTTTTAGGAGTAAGAATCAAAGAGAAAGACTCAAAGTGCTAAAAATCTGCAGTAGGTCATTAGATTCTTCGCAGAGTTTCACAAAGTGCTGTAGTTACCACAAAGGTCTCTTTTGCTGGTCTCTAAACTAGTTGTTCTCATCCGGATTACATTAGAATTACCTGATTTAAATTATACCTATACCAGGGCCCTGCCTCAGAGACCAATTTAACAAAGCTGAAGTGCAGCCAGAACACTGGTGGGGTTTGAAAGTTCCCCAGGTGATGCTTATATGCTCATATGCAGCCTCGTGGAGAACTGGAGCTATAAAGGACAGCCCTCAAAGTGTTCTGGACCCCTAGAAATCCCCAAGACCTTTACAGGAAGTCCACGAGGTCAAACCTATTTTCATAATAATGCTAAAGCATGATTTGCCCTTTTCACTGTATCCGCATTTGCACTGGAAGAGCCAAAGTCAATGTTGCTTGAAACTGCTGGTGCAGAGGCTCAAATCAAGACAGTGGCAACTAAGTGTTCTAGGAGGTACTCTGTTCTTCACCGTGTCACACATGAGGCCATTAAAAAAAAAAGCTAGTTCCACTTAGGAATGTCCTTGATGTAGCAATTCTATTATTATTATTATTTTTTATTGAGGTATAGTTGATTTACAATGTTGTATTAGTTTCAGTTATACAGCAAAGTGATTCAGTTTTTTACACACACGTATATATATATATATATTCTCTTTCAAATTATTATCCATTATAGGTTTTTACAAGATATTGAAAATAGTTCCCTGTGCTCTACAGTAGGTCCTTGTTGTTTATCTATTTTACACATAGTATTGTGTATCTGTTAATCCCAAACTCCTAATTTATTCCCCACTTTACCCTTTGGTAACCATAAGTTTGTTTTCTACGTCTGTGATATAGCAATTTTTAATTTTGTTAAATCTCAACACTTCAGTATGTCTTTCCAATATTCTGTGTGACAAAATCGGAAGTACACATAAAGATGTTCTGCATAAAGAAATAAGGAAGTGGTTTTAAAGAAAACACACATGTGATTGAGTTAGGAGCTGAACCAGCTACCTATTTAGCTCCTTTTTTCCATGAAACATCACTTTTACTTGAAAGACCAACAAACTATACTTTTTCAGAATTAAGTATTTGATGGATGTTTTTCTTTCCTTTTTTTTTTTTTTTTTTTTTTTTTGCAGTACTCGGGCCTCTCACTGTTGTGGTCTACTCCCGTTGTGGAGCACAGGCTCCGGACGCGCAGGCTCAGCGGCCATGGCTCACGGGCCCAGCCGCTCCGCGGCATGTGGGATCTTCCTGGACCGGAGCACGAACCCGTATCCCCTGCATTGGCAGGCGGTCTCTCAACCACTGCGCCACCAGGGAAGCCCTCTTTCTTTTAATGAATCAGTTGAGCCTGTCACTTCAAGGAAAACAACTGATTGTATTTGTTGCCAATGGGAAAATTTGAACTTTCAAGAGAAAATGAGGATTTTGGAAAATGTGTTCCTACCACTGTGAGCCTCACAGCTTCCCTATACTGACTTTCCTGATTAGATTGGTGGTGATATTAACAAGTGTGGTTTTTTAAAATATTACATAATGAAACGTGCAAACATTTGAAAGGTCTACATACCACAGTGAATTTTCAAATGAGCAATGCATATGTTACAGAATCATGCATGGGTAAAAGATCCATTCAAATTCGGGGTAGATCAACAGATTTTAATGTAACAGAGTATGCAGTTTCCTATATATTTTATATATATATATATATATATATATATTAGTGACACATTTTCTTTATCCATTCATCCATCCATGGGCACTTAGGTTGTCCATATCTTGGCTATTGTAAATGGTGCAAAGAACATAGGGGTGCACATATCTTTTCAAATTAGTATTTTCGTTTTCTTCGAATAAATACCCAGAAGTAGAATTGCTGGATCATATGGTATTTCTATTTTAAATTTTTTGCAGAACCTCCATACTGATTTCCACAGGGGCTGCACCAGTTTACATTCCCATAAACAGTGTACAAGTTTTCTCTTCTCCACATCCTTGCCAACACTTTTTATCTCTTGTCTTTTTTATAATAGCCAATTTAACAGGTGTGAAGTAATATATCAGTGTGGTTTTGATTTGCATTTCCCTGATGATTAGTGATGTTGAGCATCTTTTCATGTACCTGTTGGCCATCTGTATGTCTTATCTGAAAAAATGCCTATTCAGATCTTCTGCCCATTTTCCAAATATTTTCTCCAATCCAGTAGCCTGATTTTTCATTTTGTTAATGGTTTCCTTTGCTATGCAGAAACTTTGTAGTTTGATGTAGTTTGACTTGTTTATTTTTGCTTTGATTGCTTTTGCTTTTGGTGTCATATTAAAAAAATCATGCCTAAGACCTATGTCAAGAAGTTTACCATCAATGTTTTCCTCTAGGAGTTGTATGGTTTTGGGTCTTACATTAAGGTTTTTAATCCAATTTGAATTAATTGCTGTGGGTAGCATAAGATAGTGGTCCAGTTTCATTCTTTTGCCTGTGGCTGTCCAGTTAGTATATGTTATTGCATGCATGAATGAATGATCATTTGTGTAACATTTTTGTTTTCTGACAGACTCTTTTAGGGATAATTCCATTATGTTTTCTTCCCATTGCTACTTTGACAATTATTTATAATATCATGGTTAAATTTAGTTTTGCTTCTTTATACATACATAGGCATATTTGACATGTACTTTCTTCTGAGAAGTCCACTAAGAGAGAAATTAAGAGAAAATTAAGAGGAATAATACTCATATTCACATATTTTCAGTTTAGATGGTAAAGGTGCCATGTTTGGATGAGGCTGATTTAAGTTGCTCCCTTGACAAATTCACATTCATATTTCAACTATTCTAACATTGTGGAAAGCTATTTTCATCAGGTCAAGTATTGAATTCATTAACTATTTATCAGATGCTTGGCATTAAGCAGTATTAAGGTCCCAGCTGGTGGCTTGGGACTTGAAGTTTCCCATCACAGCTATATCTTGCATTCAGGTCAGTTTTATGTTCTATGGAAATATATTCAGTATGTGTTCTATTTGGTTTCTAAGTCTGCAGAATATTCCCACAATATTATCCATTCTGTTACCTTCTCCTTTTGTCTTCATCCTTATTTCACCCCAAATTACCTGATTTGAGACTTCCAAACCAGTTAAATTTACAGTTTTGCTTCTTCTCCCTTTCTAGTAG
The DNA here is from genome assembly GCF_949987515.2 of Delphinus delphis. Taxonomy (NCBI): domain Eukaryota; kingdom Metazoa; phylum Chordata; class Mammalia; order Artiodactyla; family Delphinidae; genus Delphinus; species Delphinus delphis. Next base: position 122,133,926 of record NC_082686.1, on the reverse strand, counting down.
ATCTATTTCTCCCAAAGGAAGGAAAAAAATTAAAAGTTATATTACTAACTGCTTTCTTTATTACCAATTTCTACCTTTTTTGGCCTTTAAACCTCATCCTTATTATTTTCATTTTTACTAAGTATCAGAGAGATAAATTGATTTTCCAGAAAATAAATTGCTAAAAACTGGTGGTGATGGAATTTGTTTCCAGAATTCTCTTATTACAATAACTATTCTCCACTATTATATTATTCCTACTTTTAAAAAAGTATGTACCCCAGTCCATTATGTTTTGGTAATAATTAGGAGATTAGTAATTACCTACTGTCACTTGCCTATTTCTGGTTTATTTTCTATTCTTTGTGCATCAGTACACAGACATATGAAACCATAAGTATTGCTATAGACGTCATCTTTACTTTTTCTTTATAACTCCAAGTACTATTTCTGTTAATAGAAATTCTTCCTTTAACATCTATTAGTTTCCAGTTTCACATTTGGAAACTGTTTAAATAGTGATAGCCTGATAATAGAAAGAGCTAGCTGTCCTTGAGTGTGTAGTATTGTGCAAGGTACTGTGCTAGGGCACGATCCCTTGTAGCCACACAACAAACTGTGCAGCAGGGATTGTTCATAGGGGCAGTGGGTGCTCAGATTGGTCAAGTGACTCACAAAGATCTGTGTGAATCCAGAAGAAAGGGCATAACCACCTCTTGCTCAGGTGGGTAAATTTCCTCCCAAACTACTAGCTTTTAGCCTATTATTTTCAAGTCAAACGCTGTGTATAAAATCATTTTCTATAATCTAAATTAAGTATAAAATCATTTTCTATAAACTAAATTAAGATCACTACTGTGAAAGACCGATATCATATGATATCACTTATATGTGGAAACCAAAAAAAATGATACAAATGAACTTATACACAAAACAGAAATAGACCCACAGACATAGAAATCAAATTTATGGTTACCAAAGGGGAAAGGGGGGGAAGGGATAACTTAGGAGTTTGGGGTTAACATATACACACTAATATATATAAAAAAAAAAAAACAACAAAGACCTACTATATAGCACAGGGAACTATACTCAATATTTTGTAATAATCTATTAGGGAAAAGTATCTGAAAAAAATAGATATATATGTATGTGTAACTGAATCACTTTGCTGTATACCTGAAACTAACACAACATTGTAAATCAACTATACTTCAATAAAAAATAAATTAAAAAAAATCACTACTGTCTGAAGACATTATACTAATATGTCAAATATAGGAGATCTGGGAAGATGACTTTTTTCGCCATTATCAAATACCACATGTATAAATTAATTATTTAATAGGACTTACCTGGGGAGCATAGTAAGTTTTTATCATATCATTTGTTGACTATTTTCAAAGGATTTGAAACATAGAACAATGCCAAGAAGAAAGTAAAACCAGAAATAACTGTTATTAACATTTCAGGCTTATCTTTCTAGCCATGTTTTAATTTATAAAAAATGACACATCCTACTTGGTATACTATAAGAAGGCATGGCAGCTACTCACATTCTAATTTCAGTTGTATCAGAAAACACTTGGAGGAAATTATTCTCAGAACTTGTGATAAAAATGGTGGTGCTCTGTAATTGTTCCATATATTCCATCTTCCCTCCCTATTTCTGAGCAGTTTGCTGGAAACATCTGACTGGCTTTAGCTTCTGACATGGACCAGAGTTCTGGTTATAGAGTTGCCGATAAATATCTGCTCGGCTTTTGGCAGGTCAACCTCTCTGAGATTCACCGTCTTCAAGTGTAAAATGAGGTAGTTAGACTATGTGGCTTTCAAGGTCTACTTCTATGCTGATAATCTAATTTTCTTTGAAAATAGTATCAATTGAATTAAAATGATGAAGGAAGTATTTGAGCTGTTAAATCAGAACTCCTTTCTGAGAGTAGCAATAATTTACCTAATAGGCACTTGGAAAAAGAGCGTTTTTTTCATGCTTCATTGTAGATGCTGTCACTGCTGTATAATATTTATTCATGTAATATTCCCATAGATATCAGCTGCTCTTTAAGGTGTCCAATAAGAAGAAGATGCTCTCCTTTTAATAAGTATTTTAATTTAAAATAATGGCAAAAATAATCCAGAAGACCTAAAGGAATGAAGCAGTGAGGTTGAGACTATTACAGCAAACAGGCAGCACAGTGGCTATTATAGTTGGAAGGCCCTTTTAGTTACCATCCAAATCAAAGGCATAGGCAGTTGCTTATACATAGAACTAGAGCAGCAAGATATAATCAGCTTTTTAAAAAGAGCACATGTGCATTTTTCTGTGTATATTTCTACTTGAAATTTACTGTAATTTCTGATATTTATTTTAGGAAATGATCTCCAAAGAAACTCAGTGAATTGTATTATTGATTTGATTAAAGATTTGGCATACAATTTTATTAGTTTTTATTCTATTCCAACATAATAGCCCTGGTGTCATTTTCAGAAATGAAACTGCACATGATGGGTCAAATTCTTCCACATGTAGGAGGCCAGGCTTTGTGGGATGGGGTTGTCTAGTGTACATCATTGCTTTGGGGCTCTCACTGAGGTACCCAAACCACTCCTACAAAGGCAGAAACTGTCTGGTTATTTCTACTTTTCTTAATATTTAATTTAAAAGAGAATGACTTTTTTACGGAAATTAAGATGTTTCACTTTTATTGTAAGTGGCCTATTTAGCATTCCCACTATTCCTTTCATATAGATTTGCTATAATGTACTTGCATGGTGATTTTATAGCAGAATAGAAAATAATTAAAATATAAAAATTAACTTGCTCCAGAGAGTTCATTATGTGGCTTCAGGTTCAGGGAAATTGGATATTGGTTAATTTACAGAGAGAACACAAGATATGGGTAATGACACAATTGTTGGTATTCTGACTATGGCTGCTCTCCTGTGTTCCCTTGTATTTTAGTCCCCTCCACTTGTTCTTATCCAAACAGCTATATTGGGAAGTAATTCTAGAGTCCCTTGTATTTTGATAAGATTTGTAGCTTTAGACTGAAGTAGGTTTGGGATGCTTATGAATCCCTAAAGGGGTGTACGAAGCTTGGGTTGGCAAGAGGCTGGTGTAATCATGGAATAGGAAGGGAAGCGGAGGTCTATAGTTTCCATCAGTAGATAGTTGAGTTGATTTCCAAGGGCTTTCAAGAGCTTTGACCTTATTTATAAAAAGCCCTCAAAAACCCTGAGCTTTGAACTGAAGAACTGGACCGCACTTTGGCCAGGCAGCAGATCAATGACATCGCTGCTGTCCAGCAACAATGCATTTGATAATTGCCTGGTGTGATTATAATGTCAAGTATAGTTAGACCAATTTGCTGTTCATCCCCAGAGGAAAATCCCTTTCTACTGTCAGTTCTGAAGAATGTCCCCAAATTTGCTAGTATCAGCTTCCAAATAAATGACATCAATCTGTGGCCTGGTCAGGATTTTGCAAGCATTCCGCTTGACATCTATGAGTCTAGTAATAAGTACAATTCTTTGATCACCTTTGAGGAATCTAATTTCCTATTTTTCTCTGTTTACTGTCTCCACTGGGAATTTTCGTGTAAGCAGACCATGTACTTTGTGGGCACAGGCAGTTTTGTTCATCCCGATATCCCCGAGTGCTTTCTGTAGTGCAGGTAGCACATACCATACAAACACTCATTGAGTTGTTTTCATGATCCTAGGCTCACCTATGTGAAGTAGTTTTCTCTCTTCTAAGTCAGCCCAAGAATTGTATTGACATAGCATGAAAACCCTTATTTGAAATTTATTGGCCGAAAATAAATTACTTATTGTTCTCATATCACTTTCAGTCTTGAATATCTTGAATATTACGGACTCCATAATAGTTTGGATTTCCCCAAAAGGAGACTCTAAGACAAAGAACTGTGTACAAGGAGGATTTTTTAGGGGAGGCAGGGTTTGGGGGGTTGAAATAATTCTGAGAAGCATGTTGAAGGAGTGGGGAGGTGAAGCAGGGAAGGTAGAGGACGCGATAAATGGTGTATTCATGAGTAGGGTAACTGGAATTCAGCCCAGCCGGGTAGCTTCTGAGAAACTGTTTAGAACAATTCCCTAAACTCCCCCAATGAGGGACAAGGAACTGGGGGCATTTATCACTAATTCCCTTGCCTTATTGGTTGAGGGTATAACTACCTGGCCCTTATGACCTGTTCCTTGATCAGGACAGATGTATACCTGTAACCAGGGAAAGAACTCATGCTGAGACAGGTAGCTCCTTGAGACAGGAAGCCATAAAAATGTATAACAGCTATCCACCGAACATGAATATGACCTGTGCGGTGGGCAGAGAGGATATGGTATCAGAGGCATTTCCTAAGTCTTCCATATTATCTTAAAGTTATATTTAAGATCTCCCACAATATATATCTCTTTATTATCCAGCCTCTTTTTACTAAATTCCATTACCATGTTACATTTTACTAGTGCAGTTTCTTACATTTTTTTAACATGTTTATTGGAGTATAATTGCTTTACAGTGGTGTGTTAGTTTCTGCTTTATAACAAAGTGCATCAGCTATACATATACATATATCCCCATATCTCTTCCTCTTGCGTCTCCCTCCCACCCTCCCTATACCCCCCCTCTAGGTGGTCACAAAGCACCGAGCTGATCTCCCTGTGCTATGCGACTGCTTCCCACTAGCTATCTATTTTACATTTGGTAGTGTATATATGTCCATGCCACCCTCTCACTTCGTCCCAGCTTACCCTTCCCCCTCCCCGTATCCTCAAGTCCATTCTCTAGTAGGTCTGTATCTTTATTCCTGTCCTGCCCCTAGGTTCTTCTTGAAGTCAGAAAGAGAAAAACAAATATCGTATGCTAACATATATATATGGAATCTAAAAAAAAAAAAAAAAAAGGTCAGTTTCTTACATTTTTAACATGACCAGATAGTTATCGACACCGCTCAAACAGGGCTTCTCCTTCAGGCCTCAGCCAAAAAGAGCCTCTTCTTAGGTTAGAAAGCATTTCTATTCTAACAATACCATAGTCCCCCTTATCCATTTTTTTCAGTTACCCGTGGTCAACCATGGTTCAAAAATATTAAATGGGAAATTCCAGAAATAAGCAATTCATAAGTTTTAAATTGCACGCCATTCTGAGTAGTACGATGAAATCTCACGCCGTGCTGCTCCATTCCACCTGGGATGTACATCATCCCTTTGTCCAGCATATCCTGTCCATTATTCATTTAGTAGCCATCTTGGTTATCAGATTGATATCACTGTGCTTGTATTCAGATCATACTTCTTTTACTTAATAATGGTCCAAAGCACAAGAATAGTGATGCTGGCCATTTGGATATGCCAAAGAGAAGCCATTATATGCTTCCTTTAAGTGAAGAGCAGAAAGTTCTCAACCTAATAAGGAAAGAAAAAAGAATTGTATCCTGAGGTTGCTAAGATGTATGGTAAGAATGAAATTTTATCAATGGAATTGTGGAGAAGGAAAAAGAAATTCATGCTAATTTTGCTGTCACACCTCAAACTGCAAAAGTTATGGTCACAGTGCTTGATAAGTGCTTAGTTAACATGGAGAAGGCACTAAATTTGTACAATAAGATATTTTTGAGAAACAGAGAGAGATGATATTCACGTAACTTTTATTACAGTATGTTGTTATAATTGTTCTATTTTATTATTAGTTATTGTTAATCTCTTACTGTGTCTAATTTAAAAAATAAACTTTATCGTAGGTATGTATGTATAGGAAAAAACATAACATATATAGGGTTTGGTACTATCCATAGTTTCAGGAATCCACTGGAGGTCTTGGAATGTATCCCCATGGATAAGAGGGAATTATTCTACTAATAGCTCTTGTGAGTATTGTGAGTAGCTACAAACTAGCTCTTCACTTGGCAATAGTAGTGTTAATGTTTATTGGTGCTACCAGGTGGTATGGTTACTCTTTTCCTTCTGTTTTTCTACTCTTGCTACAAAAATCCAGCTCAAGTTCCTATTATTCCATGAAATTATTTCAGTATAAATTCCAGTAGAGTTTCCTCTATACCAAATATCTCTTTCTATTCAGTGTTGTACTATTTTCAAGTTCCTTCATGTATGTGAGTTTATGTATAAAATATGGATCATGTAGGATTTCGTTTCTGTACAATGAATTTCCAAATTCAGCCTCTTATTTTTTTTTTAACAACTGGGAAATGGGCATTTCCAAATTCCCATTTATTTTTGTGAAGACATTGTGTTTAATCTGCTAATCAGCTTTATTCCATCTTTAATTTAAATGTTAGACATGGACAAGAATTTGTTGATATAAATATACTTAGAAATGATTTACTATTTACTATTATGTGAGTATTTTTATAAACAATTAAAAATATAACGGATTCTTTTCTGTCCATAATATATTATTTAGGACCATTCCAACTTAGAGAAAACAAATGAACTATACAGACACATGGTTAAATAAAATAATTCTCTCTTCATTGAGGTGTCAAACAAATAAGAATTTATAACAGTAATGTGATAGAGGATAGACATTTTTCCTTAACTTTTATTTATAAAAATCTCTTTATGTGTAATCATGTTTATCTTATTCTTCTAAATTCAATATGCAGGGATATGTTGATAAATGTTTAATAACCAGCTTTCTAGGAAAAACAACACTGATTCATAGTATTTGTTGATTTCTGTGGTGTAAATAATCTCATCATGGTCTATTTTAACCTACTAACTTGGTATGAACATGGAATTGGGAAGAGATATGCAGTAGCACTCAATTTTGATGTTCCCACCATAAAATAAATAGACATAAAGAACCTCAAGAATGTAGACAATAGCAAAATAATTTATGAATGATGACTATTATATTTCTTATTAATAGGATTTATTTAATTGTAAGTTAATATAACTTAATTTTTAATAATAGGGGTGTTTAAAAATTGACTCACAAAATTCCTGAAAATTTAACAATTGCCCTTGGTGAGCCAGCAGGTGCCAGCACAGAACTGGAAGGTAGTTCATTGTAAACTGACCCCTTTAAAAAACGTATTTCCCTTTTTCAGGTCAACATTGCATAGGACACAGAGCATGTTATATTCAATACACCATTTCTCATGTATCTAATCTATCTAAGATTGGGTTTATTAACTTAATGTTCAAAAATTTTATGGTTTTGTGTTGCAATTATCATGTTCATTCCTGGTTCATCTCTATCTAACCTTACTCCCCTAAAATCCTAAAGCAGAGAAGAAACTGACATCCTAGTTTAATAGCTTTACTTGCTTTTGCAAGGAAGCCTCACTTTATGAGTTTAAGTGTTGTGGTGAAATAAATTATGCCAATTTCTCAAAGATTAACTAAAGACAGAATTTTAAATTTGAAATGGAAACATGCAGATATGAAAATGTCTTGAAATTATTATTCATATAATGAATGGTGATATGGACTCCCTGCTCTCTCTCTGTTCAGCCGTGCTATGCCAGGGGCATTTTCGTTTCATCAGAGATTCATAAACTTCCTTGACATTGATAAGGAGGATGTGTACACAGCTGTCAATTCAAGGACTCCTTGGTCAACATTTTGCTGATTATTTAATTTTGTTCTCTAATTCAGATTTATTAATGTTCAAGATTTTAACATGTGTAGTAGACACATCAGGCATTTTATAATTATTTTAGATTGACCACAACAGATTTAGAGGAAGCTTTCTATTTGAGTTATTTTACATTCTTTTCACATGCACATTGAGAGGGAAGTATGATGATCAAGGGGCTTAAATGGGCTGGTTATCTTCAATTTCTTTGGCCACTTCTGAAGAGTTTATATTTCTTTTACTGTGTCAGCACTAGTTGTCCTTGCACTTGTATGAGGCTGCACTTGCAAAACCATGATTTTCTACAAAGACTGAAGAAAAACGGTTACAAGAGAACAGTTTTAGCATCTGCAGAAGGCATTTCCAGTAGACTATCGTGTTGAGTCTGGATAGTGTCTCATATGCAATTAGTAATATTTGGTTTGTTTCCTGCCCCCCGATTCTTAGTCTCTTACTTCTTTTACATTCAGAAAGCACTGGACATCGCCAAATCTATTTTTTTTTAACTTGGATAGAGTGAAAATACCAGATTTAAAATGCATCGATATGCTGGATGGTCTGTGACATTGTAAAATTGAGAAAAAGCCTACATACTAAAGGCTATTTTACTTTGATACAATAGTGACAGTTCTCCTAGCGCCCTGGCCTTTCAGTGTCATTCCTCTTACGATCTTGTTCAGCAGCTTGAAAATTAAATGACATTCAGCAGCCAACCCTGTGATGGTTTGGTTGATGAGAACTTTTCTTGGTGTTCTTAGATTTTACTTTATTTTCTTTCCTCTTTATTTCTCTCACTTGTTATATTTCATTTTGATGTGAAAACTTATTGTTTTTGAAAGTAAGATGATTGTAAACAGTAAGGAAGAGAAAAATTCCTGATAGAAATGAATGTGCATTATTAGTACAAGAACCTCGCTTTATTTTTTCAAATATTTCAATTTTTTTCAAATATTTATGAAGCAGTAACAAATAATGTTGCCTTTGGGACTTCCCTAGTAGTCCAGTGGTTAAGAATCCGCCTTCCAATGCAGGGGACACGGGTTCGATCCCTGGTTGGGGAGCTAAGATCCCACATACCGTGGGGCAACCAAGTCCGCACGCTGCAGCTACTGAGCCTGTGCACTCTGAAGCCCTCCTACCACACTAGAGGGAAGCCTGCACACTGCAACGAAAAGCCCACATGTCTCAATGAAAAATCCCGCATGCGGCAACGAAGATTCTGAGTGCTACAACTAAGACCCGATGCAGCCAAATAAATAAATAAATGAACAAACATTAAAAAAAATCCCAAATAATATTGCCTTTGATTATAGAATTTGATTCATGGTGGCATTTGAAAATAACTTTTGTGTTATGAAAAACTTTAAACATACACAAAAGCAAAGAGAGGAGCATATGAATGTCCATGTATATATAACCTAAGTTCAACAGTTGTAATTACAAACATTTCTCCAATTTTATTCCATCTATCTCCATCACCTCCTTTGTCCTGAAATATTTTAAAGCACATCTCAGATGTCATATTATTTAGCTTCTAAATAATAATTCAGGATCATGATAGCATTTTTGATCAAAGATTTATTTTGCTCATATAAGTCATTTACTGAGATTAACTAAAAGCTTTTGTGATGAAAAATACTAGCTCCATATTTTATCATGTCACTTGCCCTCTTTGAGACTTAGTTTTTTTTCTCCTCTCTGTTGGCAAACTCAACTCAGGCAAAAGCCAAAAACAAAAAAAAACAACAACATAGTACAATAGTGAGTGAACAACAAAACAGTTTTCTGTAAATCGGCAGCAAATAGCTACTTAATAGAACATTTTGTATTCCAGAAGAGGATAATACAGGCATACGTCACTTTATTGCGCTTCACTTTATTGCGCTTTGAAAACATTGTGTTTTTTTCTACCAATTGAAAGTTTGATGCAACCCTGCATCAAGCAAGTCTATCCGTGCCATTTTCCCAACATCATTTGCTCACTTCGTGTCTCTGTGTCACATTTTGGTGATTCTCGCAACATTTCAAACTTTTTCATTATCATTATATGTGTTATGGTGATCTGTGACTAGTGATTTGATGTTACTACTACAGCTCACCGAAGGCTCAGATGATGGTTAGTATTTTTTAATAATAAAGTATTTTTAAATTAAGGTATATACATTTTTTGACATAATGTTATTGCACATTTAAGAGACTATAGGATAGTGTAAACATAACTTTTATATGCACTGGGAAACCAAAAAATTCTTGTGACTCATTTTATTGAGATATTTGCTTTATTGAGATATTGCTTTTTTGGTCTGGAACCAAACCCTGCAATATCTTTGAGGTCTCCCTATACTCAGGAAAGGCGCTGTGGTATGGGTGCAAAGACCTTAGTGTTGACATACAACTCCACTGGTAGTGACTGGTAAATTGGAAAAGAAACAGAGGCCCAGTTTTCTTGTTTGTTAACATAGATAAAAGTATCCTCTTATAGTTTATAGAGTTGTTATATGGATTAATAGAAAAAATGTAGGGTAAAATATTTAGAACTTTATAGGTTTTTGTACAAAAGGCAGCAGTGTCTTGCACAAAAGAGAAATTCAGTGATATTTTGTAATCTCTCTTGAGACATTTTTCTCTTCCTTCTGAATATTTGGTCTCTTTAAAACAATTAATTCTAGCAAAGCCAAAATTTTTCCATCTTAACTTAGAGAAAAAATATTTAGTTTTTAAACTTTAATATCTCATATTCAAAAAACTAATTCTTTTTGTACTCTGGCTTTTGTAAAACAGTTATTCTTTTCATATTTCTGCTTTTAACTAAAATTATTTCATTGAGCTTTAATACACTTTCCTCATCTAAAGTTTGGAAAAGTTATCAAGTCCAGCCATTTTAATTTTCATCAAAAGGCTGCCACACATGAAGGACCAATGGGTTGAATTTCTCTAGCGATAATTAAAAACAAATTAGCCTCCAAGTAATACCTTTCTTTATTAATCTCTTCCAATTGCACTTTCTGGACAGTTCCTTTGCAATTGGTTTAAGATTTTAATTCAACTTCTTAGGAAAGAGTTAAAACTTTTAAAATGCATCAGTGACATAGTAGCCAGTAAAACCATTACAATAGTCACAATATCAATTTACTTCCTAAATGTATTGTTAATCCGAAGCCCAGTATTTAACTGATGTTTGTAACTACCTAAAATTATAAGAACAGTGACCACCACATTCAAAGTATAGAATAGTTTCATCACACCGAAATCCCTTCCCTGATCTGACTTCTGTGTCAATGATTTTCTCCTTTTTCAGAATGTCATGTATGTGGAATCATTTAGTAGGTAGGCTTTTGTGTCTTTTTAAAATTTCATTCAGTATAATGTTTTTGAAATTCATCCAAGTTCTTGCATGTATCAGTAGTTCCTTGCTTTTTACTGCTGAATAGCATTTTATTGTGTAGATATACCATAATTTATTTATTATCCATTTTCGAGTTGAAGGATGTTTGAGATGTTTCCAGTTTTGAGTGATTATAAATAAAAATGCTAAAATGTCATTGTGTAGACATATGTTTTCAGTTCTCTTGATAAGAGTGGGATTGCTGGGTCATATGGTAGGTGTATGTTCAATATTATAACAAGGTGGCCATGCCATTTATATTCCCCAGAACAAGGTATAAGAGCTCTAGTTGACAGAGAGACAGAGAGAGATTTAAGTAATTGGCTCAAGTAATTGTGGATATGAGGGCTGGTAAGTCTAAAATCCATAGGTCAAGGCAGCAGGCTGCAATTTCAAGAGAACACTCCCATGTTCATCACAGAATTATTCGCAATAGTCAAGAGGTAGAAACAACCTAAATATTCAATGCTGGGTGAATGGATAAAGGAAATGTGGTATATCCATACAATGAAATATTATTCAGCCTTAAAAAAAAAAGGAAATCCCATCATATGCTGCAACATGGATGAACTTTGAGGACATTATGCTGAATGATATAAGCCAGGCGTAGAAGGACGAATACTGCATGATTTCACTTATATGAGCTAGCGAAGGTAGTCAAACTTGTAGAAGTAGAAAGTACAATGGTGATTGTCAGGGGTTGGGGGAAGGGAAGTGAGGGAAATGCAGTTCAATGGGTATAAAGTTTCAGTCAGGCAAGATGAAAAACTTCTAGAGATCTGAGGTACAATGATGTGTTTATAGTTAACAATAATTACTGTTCATTTAAAAGTGTGTTAAGAGTGTAGCTCTCATGTTATTATTATTTTTTACCACAATTAAAAAAAGAGTTAATATTGCAGTCTTGCATCTGAAGGCTGGAAACTCAGGAAGAAGTTCTATGTGGCAGTTTGGAGGCAAAACTCCTTTTTCATCGGGAAACCTTAGCCTTTGCTCTTAAGGCCTTCAACTGATTGTTTGAGGCTCACCCACCTTATGCAGAATAATCTTAAAGTCAACTGATTATAAATGTTAAACACATCTAAAAAATACCTTTATAGCAATATCTAATCTAGTGTTTGGCCAAACAACTAACTATATTCACTATATTCTAGCTAGGTTGACACATAAAATGAACCATTACATGTTCTAAGAAATCTTTGTCCAACTTAAGATTACAAAGGTTTTTCTTTTATTTTTTTTACTAAAAATTTGTAGTTTCAGATTTTGTATTTAGGTCTATGGTCCATTTTTAGTTACTTTTTGCCTGTGGTATAAAATAAATGTTGACATTCATTTTTGACATGCATAGTGAGGGCATATGCAAGTCCAATTGTTTCACAGCATTTGTTGAAAAGACTATCTTTTCTTCATTAAATTACCCTGCACATTTGTCACTTATCATTTAACCATATATGTGAGAGTCTATTTCTGACTGCCAGTTCTCTTCCATTGATCTGTATGTTTATTCTTATTCCAGTTCCAAAATTGTCTTGATTACTGTAATTTTGAGATAAAATAATGATTCCTTCAATTTTTCTTCTTTTTTAAAATTGTTTTGGCTATTCTAGGTCCTGTGTGTCCCCATATAAATAATATAATCAGCTTATCAATATCTGGGTGGCCATGTCAGTTACTGCTAATGTTGTGCAGGTCCATGTCCAGGGCACAGATGTGTTTAGAGAAGTGAAGTCCAGTCTGTTCTTTTGGCCACTAAGTGCATTATTAGCAGCCTGGGGAAGGGTGGAAACTGTGAGAGGGATGACTTGGGCTCTTGGGGCTATGAAAGGTGTAGGCAATGGCTCATCACAGACTTGATTCTGCCCATAGGAGGGGTAGAAAGGCTGTTACAGAAATGGGTCATTCTCTGTTCATTTGCATCATTAACTTAAATTATTGGCTTTCACCCTTCCCCCCTCCAAAAAGTATGAAATCTCATTCGTTCTCCTTTATTTTGTTAGTAATTTAGTTCTCCTGTCCTCTTCCTGGTCGTCATTTCCCCCATGCTACTGAGCAGTGAGCTGTATTTAAGTATCCCTTTAATTCATAACTCAGAAACCACTGTTCAGCACCTTTTATGCATAAAACAACTAAGGATTCATGGGGTATACTAATCCAATGAGAGAAAGAGATGTGCTGATCCTAATAAAAGGCGATGTATTAAGTCAGGGACGAGGATCCTTTTTTCATATAAAGCTTTTTAAAAAATCTTGTAAGAGTGGAATTGCATGATTTGAATTTCAAAGACACAATTAATGTTCCTTAATGTTTCTCAGTTTGTTCCCAAGTATGTTTTAGGACAAAGGAAGAATAAAAGTTAGCAGTTTCATTACCAGGTCACTGTTGTTCTTTTCCTAATATTTTCCAAATACTTCATATCCAAAGAACAAAATTATAAGGATGATGCAAAGAAAGTATGCTCAATATGTCTCCTGTCTTTGGGGTCTACTAGTTTTCAGAAAAGAAAGAGGAATGCCCTCTACCCAACGTCATTGCGTCTCCCCACTCTCCTCTACCCTACCCAATGACCACCCAATCTGTCCATCTTTCTGTTCTCATATACATTTGAGCATTGCAGGGGTTTCTCATAGAATTCCAAGATGGAAGTAGCTCATCAATATACAACTTCTGTAGGAAGTGTGCTTAAAGCTTGATCCAATGAAGCAGATATAGTTTTGATGAATAAAATAAAAGGCAAAAGCTTGGATTCGATATTAAGATTCAAATTCATATTACTATAAGTAAGGTCCCATAATAATGTTCAGATCCAGCAATCCATATATCTACAGCGATTCTTAATTAAAATCAAGTCACTATTAAGTTTTGTGTTGTTAAACTGTGGCCTTTGACAAGTTTAATACTTTGGCCCATAAATCATCTTAAGCTTCCTCAGGACAGTTTACTGTTGATTTGTAGGAACTTATTTTTAATTATAGACAGAACCTAAATCTCTATGATAAAAGAGTTTAGCACCCATCTTCACTATTATTTCTAAGTTCTATTTTAAAGATCAAGATTGAGAAAGAACTCTCATTTCTCAAATAAGGTTGAACATACATATATATAAATATGTGTTTATAAATATTCTCAGTACACCTACTTTCACTCTGATTTATGCCTTTCTTTAGAAAAATGCAATTAGTCATCAAGTGGGAGGGGATCATGTGGAAATAGAAGATGGCCTTGGTTAAAAACCTAAGTGATAGCAATAACTTTTGCTTTCAAAAAACGTCCCATATTATTGAGTTTTCTTATTAACTTGTCTAGGTCAGTATTTCGCAACATGGGAAGTCTTAATACCATATTCCCTCTCCTTATTTTCTTTTATTCCAAAGATTCTACCTTTGATGTGGGCTAGACTTCCTGGTGCCTATTTTTAAGATTTCACCTTCTCATTTTACTATGATTCCTTCCCATTGAGAACAGCTGTCTTATATCAGAGTAGCATCATTTTCTGTGAGATTAAGACTCTTGATCTAGAGGAGGAACTAAGTATTGGGAGAAATGGCTAATGACTACCATTTTAGCCCCTCTCCCCAAATGTATGTTGTTCAAGGTAGCAGGAGCCTAGTGGGGACCCAGGCCTGCTTGGGAACATATGCTCTAGATCAAATAATAGTCCTAGCATCAGACTAAAATTTAGAAAGGAGTATATTCAGGGTACTATATGTTTCTAGTATATTCTTTGAAGTTAAAGACAAGCCTTAACTCATTAAATAAAGCAAATTATTTGATGGCAAACTGTCTTCTGAGCGATTGTTTTTATATACAGTTCTTTTAAAGAAGTACTACTTTAATTCTATTAAATGTTCTTATGTCTTTATAGAACCTAAACTCAAATAATTAGCTCCCCATTAGCCATAGGGTGTCTTTTAGCAATAAAGTTATTCTGTTATAACATGATATATACAAAAGGGTTTGTGTTCTGCAAATTCACACATTTGAAACAATAGGGCCTATGGGAAAATAATTTTAGGGACAGACCACTCAAAACCCATGTAACTTTACATCCAGAGCCCTAAAGAAACAATAATTGGGGACCTTGGAGATAATTTGGACAGCGTAGACAGTAGGATGCTCAAGGGATGTGAAAATTCGCAAAGACAGTTGATTAGAAATGCTGGCTTGTGGGCACTGGGAAAAGTCGGGTGTTAATAGAACTTTGAGCACAGGAGAATCCTTCAAGGCTGGGGTGAGCTCCCTGGGAGGAAGCTGTTAAAATACAGATGGAAGACCTCCTGGCCTGTGCAGCAGCTGGGGTGAAGGATATTTCCTGATAAAGGTCATAATTCTATTCCCTCTTCTGTTTCCACTTGTCTATAAAAAAATCCCATATGAATCAACATAACAATCAACACATACTGATATCACTCCCTTATTCACCAATTGTTTATGAGCTAGTTTAGGGTTAATAGAAACACAGATCATAGGTAGAAAGACTGGGCTGAATTTCTTTGTAATTGAGGGCAGTTCTCCCCTGCTGTGTAGCAGAATTCTGAGCCTGGCTCCTCTGTGACTACAATTAAATAGCCCCTAAGCTGAGACAAAACATTCTACCAGAAAAGGATGACCAAATTATTGGCAAGTGAATATTTTCCTCTGTTGTGGCTTGTTGGCTGCTTACTAATTATATGCAATTTATCAAACTTAATAATTGCTAAATATTAGTTGCACTAAGTAGCAAAATGGAGAGGTTGTTCTCAATCAAGAGAACAATGATTTCATTTCCTAAAAAAAGAATGTATTTCTTTTCTATTCATTAGTTTCCTAAACCTAAACCAGTTTGTCGAATGAACTTTGAAAAAATAATGATGATGGGTTTCACTGGTGGCGCAGTGGTTGAGAGTCCGCCTGCCGATGCAGGGGACATGGGTTCGTGCCCCGGTCCGGGAAGATCCCACATGCTGTGGAGAGGCTGGGCCCGTGAGCCATGGCCGCTGAGCCTGCGCGTCCAGAGGCTGTGCTCCGCAACGGGAGAGGCCACAGCAGTAAGAGGCCCACGTACCGCAAAAAAAAAAAAAAAAAAAAAAAAAAATGATGTACATTTAAGTAGAATTTGATACCGATTGACTATCTCCCTAGGAATGTCCACCTTATGAGGCAGTCTGAGTATACCCCAGTGAGAGCAGATGATGATTTTTTAAGACATCTAGCATGAAATGTAGTAGAGAATTTCTTCTACAACTATTATAAAGAGGGAAAATTGAGCAGTGGGTTGGATTTTAAATATATTGATATTTTAGCTTGTTACTCTTCCCAATGATATTAACGTGGAAGAACATGCAAACAGTTATGGTACTTAACTCTGTTTTTTTTTCCTAGATAATTTATTGAAGTCATGCCTGAGTAATCATTTTTAATAAGGGAAACATTAAATGATCATCTGAAATTTCATGTTGCATTGAAATTTCATTTCAGGATAAACATGCTTAAACTATATTCAGGGGAGGTGTCACTATTTAAGTCCACACAGATTTTCACTATTCATTTCCTTACTTCTAATTCATGATCACCTACAATTCTGAAGAGATAGCCTAAATATTATTTACAAAATATTCAGTTCTAATGAACTGTAAGAGATTCTCTTTTATTGTTGTTGGATTCAGCTTGTGATTTTTCTTCAAACTTTCCAACTGGAGAAGTTGACAGTGGGTACATTTGTAAGGAACCCATCTCCTATTAAATACTAATCTCCCTAACTCTCAGTTTCCTAAAAGAGGAGAGATAGCCAGATTAAATTTAACAGGACTCCAGGGATTTGTACTGAGTTATTAATTCTTGTTTTTGTCTTTTTGACAAGGATGTGCTGCACTTTGGGAACTGAAAATTCATTCTGGAAAGCCTCTTTGACTTTTCATATTTGTAACACAGATGTTGGTCTTCAAATTCTCCTGCCTGTTGGAGTTTTATATCTCACAAGCTATTTATATACAAACGTGTTAACTACCATTCCAGGCTTCTTTCAATCTGTTTTGAGGGTTGTAAAGGACTCTTTTTCCTATATTTTGCTTGTATTTAAAAGTGTATAGATTATGAGTGGGTAAAAGTGAAAATTTTAGAATAAGACTCTCTGCCTGTGTTCAAACTCTCTATTATCTAGTCATGTGTTCTTGAGCAACCCATATTTCAAAGTAATATTAGTACTTACCTTATAAGATTGTTGAAAAGATGACTTTATATATATAAAAAGTGTTTATAGTGGCTAGCATATAATAAATATTATATAAATATCAGGTATTTTTATTATTATTCTTTTTCTCTAATAATATTCTTAGCTTGCAATTTTCCAAATTATAACAGTCATAGAAGTCAGCGGTAAAAAGAAGAATAAATAACCCATTAATAAAAATCAATTATCCATCTCCCTTCATTATTTATATGCTTACAGGTAGGTGCCTTTATTTTTTTTAATTATTTTCTCAGAACTCAGCTTGTCTGTCTTGAAATTTTAAGAGATGTCGCCACGTTGCTTTTTCAAAATGGCTGGAACAATCTACATTTCTACCAGTGAGAATAAATTTTTCCTCTTGTGACATAAGGAGGTATACCTTGCAGTTCATTACCCCTCTTCTCAAATGTGTCTACTCTGCTATACACTCAGCTTATCTTTTGAGATTTTTAACGTCCATGATTGCATATATTTTTATTTCTAGAAGCCAATTGTTTTTAAGTTTGTATTCTTTTTTTTTTTTGCGGTACTTGGGCCTCTCACTATTGTGGCCTCTCCCGTTGCGGAGCACAGGCTCCGGACACGCAGGCTCAGCGGCCATGGCTCACGAGCCCAGCCGCTGCGCGGCATGTGGGATCTTCCCGGACCGGGGCACGAACCCGTGTCCCCTGCATCGGCAGGCGGACTCTCAACCACTGCGCCACCAGGGAAGCCCCAAGTCTGTACTCTTATTTGTGAAAATTTTCTTGAGTGTGTTGATCTTTGCAATTTTATTTTTATGTCTTTAAATATTTTATACAAAGAAATTCTGAGAGTGTTAATGTCTTTAGCCCTTGGTTTTCTAAATCTGTTATTTCATGTGTTGATGTGATGTCATATTAATCTGTGGGAGTCCTGAGGTCCTAGTTAGGGATACTTTCCTACAAAGGGCATTTGACCCCACTTTTGTCATTGTTTATGTTATTGGGGAACATTCCTATCTCCTATTTCACAGGCCTCTTTGGGGGCTTTTGCATTAGATTGGGAGTCTCAGAATCAACTCTCTTTGTCACTGCTGATCCAAAGGTCTAGGTGTTGGTTTGGAACTCAGTTTTCATGCAAACTTCTTCCTCACCATTGTCCGTAGATCTATCCTGGTTTCGCATCACATTGACTCTTTTTCACGTGGGCTGTCATGCTAACTTCCCACTACTAAAATCCTGGCTCCCGCATTTTGGGGACCAGCTTCCAGAATCCTGACCATATTCCTGCGTAGCTCAGAAATACACTTTGGCCAGCAATATTAGGAGCCCAGGTTTCCAGTGCTTCCAGGCTCAGTTCTAGTTAGTTGTTCTGTTTATCCTCAATTGGTGGGATAAGCCCTGGAAATCCCTTCCGCCTCCAGTGAAACTAGAGATGCCTTTAAGAATGCATCTTATCAAGAGTCTAGTTGTATTTGGGAAGGGGTGGTATACCTCAGCTCCCAGCTACTCATGATGTTGAAGCAGAAATCCAAGCTTTTTGGGTTTTGCCTCAAATTCCATCCTAACTCTTGAATCCTTGCTGCTGAAGTACCTCATCTACTATGCTTTCCCCCATCACTCTTTTATCCTTTTCTTGATCATGGTAGTCTTACTTCATTGTTGACTCTAATATGTGCTAAGTGGTTCTTTAGAGAAAATCAGAATGATTCATTGTCGATTTTATTTTTCATAGCTGTGCATTTCATTGGGAAAGCAAGTATCATATGAAATTATTTACCTATGCCAGAAATGCCATGGTCTTTCCTAGTAAGCAAAATATCCTAGATTAAGACTGATGAGAGATTCAGCATTCCTTAAGTAATGAAAACAGGAAAGAAAGAAAAAAGACTAAGGAGTAAAGCACTAGTGATCCTCAATAGAAAGCAGAGTTCAACAAATATTGGCCTCATGACTGCAGAACATCCCTAATGTCGTCTAGCAACAGCCACTAAATATACATATATTTTTGTTAAGCCGAGTTTGCAAATGGTCCTGAGATCCAAATAGGAATATTTGGATTTTCCCAAAATGTCCTCTCCTTATTCCTGGGACACACACACAGACGCATACACACCCTCATTTGACACTCTCAAAGCGAAGGATCCCTACTGTTTTCATATGCTGCCACCGTGTTCTTCTCCCTCTCCCTTTCTTCTTGTGCACATCTGCCCCCCGCGTTTTCATTAGAAAGAGGTGCTCACCGTGAGAATGCCAGTGCCTGAGCCAGTGGTATGGGATCTACAGCTTGGTTTGCTGCAGTAGTCTGGATTCCATGCAGGGACTAAGAAAATGCTCCTTTCCACCAAGCTGTGAGCCCCAATCAGCTCTGCTTGTGCCCTATGTCTTACAGAGGGCTCACAGCTCCCACAGAACCATTCCATCTCTCTTGGCTCTCACACTGACCTGCCTCAACTTGTCTCACAAATCAGTCCGACTGGCTTCTCGTCCTTTTCTCTAGTGACTAAAACCTACTCCAAGGGGCTGGTCAGAGAGGTCCCTACTGCCCTCATGCTTCTCCCTCTTCTGTCTCCCAACAGTTAACGATCACAATGCCCCTGTAAATAGCAGTGGCACTTATAAGATCCTGGGCTGAAGTGGAATGGGAAGGGGCACAGCTTGAGTGCACCAATATTGTTTGAAACCAGACCCAGGTGGCTAAAGTATCCTTTTACTAAAGTTAAACAAGTATTTAATAAGCTAGCTTTAGCATTCCATTCCTTTATTGCCTATGCTGATAAACTCAGCCACCAATAAGGGAGCAGTGACATCATCAATAAAGAACACTAGGGCAAAATGGGACAATCACTTTTTTTTTTTTTGACAGGAAAGTAGGATTTATGGGTGGGCATGAGTAAGGAGGGGGCAGCGCCAAAGCTCTCATGAGTGCGGGGTCCGCCATGTGTCCAGGGGCCACGAGTAGGGATGTATTTGACCCCACAGCCGTCCGTGATGAGCCACTTTTCTGCCACCATGTTTGCAAATTCATCTGCATTAAACTAAGTAAATCCCCACTTCTTGGAGATGTGGATCTTCTGGTGGCCAGGGAACTGAAACTTGGCCCTGTGGAGGGCCTTAATCGCATGCTCCTTGTTCTGCAGCTTGGTATGGATGGACATGATGACTTGGGCAACGTGGACCCTGGCCACTGTGCCCTGGGGCTTTCCAAAGGCACCACACATACCTGCATGGAGCCTAGACTGGGGACAGCATGCCAGTCATGAATGTCCACTGGAGAAAGCTGTCTCCAAGTTCCCTTGGGGCAAGCGGTACAGGCAACAGGCTGCGTACACTACCGAGGAGGCTGCGGTTTGCAGCCATTGCACACCAGGCCCCCATGGAGAAAAGAGCACAGTAGGCTTAACTGGCTGCAAAGGGACAGTTACTTTGGAACAGAGTTATTTGATAACAATGAATTAAAGGTCCCAAATCTCATTTTGTATATATATATATATACACACACACATATAAATATACATGGATATAAATTCTTAGAAAGAGACATTTTGAGTATTTCTTATGCTTATAATCTAAAGATTATTCAAAATTAAAGAAAAAAATTAACATTGTTAGACTGTGTATGCATATATATACATGCATGTACAGCCATCTATGACATGATCATCTGTTACACATTTACATATACTAGTATATATATACTCACACGTTTCAATAATAACATGGCTTGTATTTGAAAACATGAATTTCTGAAGGAGTCCTAAGCACAGACAAGTAAAAAATAAATAAAGCTATGTTTTAAATTGAAAATTGGAAGAAAATTTCAAATTTTTATTCACACCAGTTTGAAAGTAATAAGAATCTAGAATAGATGACATATATATTTTAAGTTTATCAATGTAGCAAAGTTTATTGAAATTCTGCTCAATGCTAAATCTGACAATGAGGGACAGTATTTTTTCCCCTACCTTCATCCCTCTCTTCTTCCTGTCTTCCTTTCTTTCCTCCATCACAAATGATTTCAAGGACACTGATTGAAATTCTGATTTACATTCTTCTCATTTAACACACTGTATGTTTTTTACATTTAAAAATATTTTGGCTTCTTTTGATAATTTAGTTTAATTAATGCTTCAACCTTTAGCTGTACAATTTTGTCCTTTAATAAATATTTGATGGATTTTGTGTTAATATAATTTTTAAAAGATTTTTGTCTTTCTAAGTGTTAAAGTAGTATGTGCTACATAATAGAAAGTTTTAAATTTCAAAATTTAAATCCAGAAAGCCCAGTGATAAAGAAATGGTTATGAAAATATGATATAGCCAGATATTGGGATGTTGCACAACTACTAAAGTAGTTTTTTTTATATATATAATAAACTGTTAAATATAAGATGGTAAGTGGAAAAGGACATAAAGTGGTATATGTTGTATACTTTATATTTGAGTAATATGCACCTATTTCATTATAAAGATATTTGTTCATTTATGTGTATTTAGAAAAGTTTATTAAGGATACATGAATATAAAGCTTTGGTCTCAGTATTCAGCCAAAATCTGCTATTGGGTTTCATCGTTGAGTTTTGGAAGTTCAAAGACCCACTTAAGTGTCATTTATGAAAGCCCTGAACTTTGCATGATCAGTGATCATATGATCGTATTTGTTATCATCATAGATAAGCATCATGACAATGTCAACAGTGCATATAAAGCCCATCTTTGGGGTTTGTCATTTAATATCAGATTATCTGAATATCCATTTCAAATATAGGTAAGGATTTTTGTTGAAACTTCTGTTAAATCTTTATGTGCTTTATACGATAAAATTCAATTTTTCTGGGGGAGTATGAAGTATTTATTGTAACCATCAAATGCAGCACTAATTAATTATTCTGAAACTGTTAAATCCACATATGTAACCATTTATTGAGAACATTCAAATGTTTAAATTTATCAAGAGATAGATTGGCAATAGGAATGTTAAAAGAGAGGACATAGATAATTTAGCTAGATAACGTTTGGAAGAATATATATTTTTTAAACCAACTAATGCTTATAAAACTCTAAATAACATACTGCAAAATAAGAGGTATTAATCTACATTACAATACCAATGTCGATGTTTGCAGATGTTTTAGCCACAGTATATGTGGTTAAAATTCAATATTTATACATTAAACAAAACAAGAACGCTACATGATTCTTAGATATTTAATTCCATTTGGCCCAAGACTTTCTAGCAAAGAATTTGTTTTGTAATTTCTGGTTTATTCTGCTGATGAAGTAAAAGTAGAATGCCAACTCTACCACTCAACATTTCATGAGAAGGAAAAACATAAAAACCATATCAATGATCAATCATATTTAATAGGATTTTTTAAAAAAGATTATACAGAGAACCAAAAAAAAATAATAATGGAGTGTTAGGAAATAACAGTTACTCTTAAATATCTTGCTTCTTCGCTGATTTCATTTGACAGTGAACATCTATTTTCTGCTGTGAAAGTGCAGTATATTGCAGCAGCAACTCGGGAGCTGACAGCAAGGAGAAATTATTGTTTCTGTACCACAACTGTGAAGCTTTAAAAATTTAACCACTAAAACTTTTGGTAAGCTAGTTGAACTAAAATATGATATTTTGGTAATGTTTCCAGTTTACTCTTGATCTCAGCCGGTCATTACAGGATGTTGATATTCCAGGTTAAACAGAGCATTATAACCTCTGGCTTTTGGCACTTGGAAAAATGTATGTTCAGAGCCTCTCTGAATATACACATTCATAGAAATTATTTATTAGTTTTGTCTCTGGACCTTGATGTGTATTTTAGTTTTTTCTTCTTTTCTGGCTTCATTAGGTTGTTAATTTGAGACACTTGACTATGTCAAAATGCCAACATCCATAAAAGTGATTAGTGTTTTGGAATACAGAGATATTTCTTTAGTAGTAGGATGCAATTCCATGTTTTTGAATATGCAGTGAACCAAATCATCAGTACCAAACATAAATGTGTGGAATAAAAATATGATATAACACAAAGAACTTAAAATGTGTCCATTACTGTTGATCTCAATGCTGCAGTTATAAAGGGATTATTTACACAACAGGTATTTGTGGATCCCAAATGATGTGGTGAGTGCCGTGTAAGCTATTATGGAAGAGGAAGTAAATAATATTAATAATAATAACCATAACAACTATCATTTGTTGAAAGCTCATTATATGCAGGGATTATCCAAAAGCATTCTATACTTTTAAATACTCAAAATAAAAATTTGACATTTTAAAGATAAGGAAAATAAGACTAGTTGGGTAACTTGCTCCAAGCCATAAAATGACGAGTATAAGCACCAATTCTGATTAGTGTCTACATAACTCCAGCATCAGAGTGCTAACACCGTGCACAGTATGAAACATCACTGCTCAGTACACCTGGAAGGGGGAGACGCATTTAACATACAGCAACGAATCTGTGAACAAGAAAAGAGGTTTCAGTGGTGTGGTTACAAACATATATGTGGTTAGAATTCAAAGAAAGAGAGGACTGAGGGCTGGGCCTTTAAGGATAACCTGAGATGTATTTGGAGGAAAAGAAGAGGGAAAACATTCTAGGTAAATGATCAGTAATGTGAACAAAGATACTTGAAAATGTTGACTTCTCTAGGGAAGTAGGGAAGTGTTTTTGGTAGAAGGAGTAGTGAGTCCACCACTTATACTATTCCCTTAAACATATTTCCAAATTTTAAATCTTTATATTAAATACCTTAGATGTCTTGTTATTCAGTGACTTATATTAAAGATACAAATTCTGATATGGGACTACTTAAAGCATTTCATAATAAGTAGAGTGCTGTGTTAAAATTGACAATATATCATTTTAAAGTTAACAAAATGGAAAATGGAATGAGTCTAATACTATCTCAATATTTCAGCATAAATATTTCCTTTTCGTTTTCTACCATTGCAATGAGGTAGGTTGTTGAGGAGGGATTTCTCATTTACAGATAAGGATACCACAACAGAGAGAGTAATTTGCCCAGGGCCACACAGCTACTTATCAGAAGAGAAGGGATTCTAAACCTGCGATTTTGGGGAGCCAGAGCAAGTCAAATTTTATAGAAGTTTATAGCTGCTTCTCATCTATTTTTCAGCCTTCAGACAATCCTACCTTCCAGAAGAAAACTTACTAAATTCAGCTGCTATCACCTTTTCACTTAAAAAAATTGTCTACTACTTTGGCGTTGTCTCAAAGCTTGATTTCTGAGACTAAAATATCAAAACTTTATGTAAGCGTATAACTTGTGATTGGGTCAGTTATTACAGGAAAAATAGTTATCATTCTATGCCTATTCATTGATTATAAGACTGAAAATATTTTATAGAAAGTCATTGATGTGTTATATTACTATATCACTGTATACTTGATTTTTCATTCCATGCTTTCTTTTAATCAAGAAAAGTGCAAAAATTTTTACAGTGAGGCAGCTCAGTATTGGATTTGGACTGCACATTTGATGGAATTCAGTGGTACAATTTTTTTCCCCAGTAAACTTGTGATAGTACATATATTGCTTTTCTAAAATGCACTTTTTAGATGCCAGTTTCTGGGGGAGAAGATTGCAGAGGTAGATTTAAAGGTAGCCATTAGAAGCCAGAGATACTATCAGAGACTCCAGGACTCTCTTTACTAGTCAAATATTAGGGATTGAAACATATCTATAGTACTTAAGTACACCAGAAAATATGTGCGTGTGTGTGTGTGTGTCTTTGGGAGGAGGGGAGTAGGGAGCAGAAAAATATTAGAATTAAATTATTTAATTCCAAATTCTTATTCTGCCATCATGAATCAGAAACACATAGGTGGATAAGAATGTCTGTTGTCTACACTGTGGACTCCTGGGGAACAGTATTGTGGAGAGAAGCAGGAGAAGACACCACTTCTAGCTGGGTGCTGCTAATTCCCCACTCTACTCCTAGGGTTAAATAATTTGAAGACAGGAGACTTGGTTTCCTATTGGCAGAGTACCTCAATGACAGTTGGTACATTATTAGAATTTCATATTACTCAACTGAAAACATGTCTACAGGACCACTTTCTAAGTTCTAGGGAGCTGCACAAATGCTTTGTTGTTATCATTAGAGCCAACACCCATAGTTGATGGAATTCACCCACAAATGAATTTTGGAATCTCTTACTAGAAATGTTTCCTTTATTGTTTACCTTTCCACAACACCAGAGAATCTCCATTCACCTCCAGGATGCCTTTGGAAAACCACAGGAATTATTTCCCAGTCATTCTCTTTAGCTTGAGGTTTCCTACCAGGAGGCTGAATATGGAATGGCATTGAAATTCTGCGAGAACTACACACAGGTTAAAATGTTGTGCAGATTTGAGACATGCGTGAAAAGGAAATCTATTAAAGTGAAAGCAGAGGTCATATTAAGGTGATGAGTACTTTTTCTTTTTTCATTAAATAACATTCCTATAACTGGCTTAATAAAATTTCCAGAAGAACCAAAATAACATAAGTCAGGAAAGAACAAATACTTAGGTCTTTAAAAAGTGTCAGTGTTGCTTCTTGACAAAGTTCTGGAGTAGAAATTCTATCATAGATATATAATTATGGTAATTACATGGTTTTTTCCTTTTTTGTATTTTAAAACCACAGCAATACCGCAACATTTGGAATAGTGAACGAGCCTGAGTAACTTTAGGGGAAGGTCTGTGTCAATAAATGGCTCCATTTGCGTCTCATGGATACAGTTTAGTGTATTTCAGTAGGAAATCATATTGCTGCAAATTAGATACTGTAATTAGATATTTTTCCCAGCTTTAATCTTCATAATGAAAATATGGTCAACTCCACATCTAAATTTACTTTTATTTTCCTGGTTTTAAGAGCAGGCTTTAAGACACAACTTGTATTTTCAGTTGTGCTCCTTGAAAATATCTATAACTTCATGGAGGAATGGTCTATATTTACAATCGGCAAAGCAACTGAACTAGAAAATCTAATGTTATGTTTCTGCTGATTTACTGTCACTTTAATGGTATGTTATCACAATC
The DNA here is from genome assembly GCF_949987515.2 of Delphinus delphis. Lineage (NCBI taxonomy): Eukaryota > Metazoa > Chordata > Mammalia > Artiodactyla > Delphinidae > Delphinus > Delphinus delphis. Next base: position 122,107,710 of record NC_082686.1, on the reverse strand, counting down.
CTCTTACACTTTTATAGTCTAGGGTAGTTTTAGGTTAACACACATTTAATGAAAAGTGAATTGAATGGTACCAGGCATACGCAAATATAACTGCTATCACCTGAGTGAATTGCCTCTTAATATTACACATAGAACTTTATGAAATTCAATCCTGTGTTGTTATAATTGAGAGAGCAGAATTTTAGATTCCTAATAGGTTTGAGATGAGATAGTAAACAAGTTTGTTTGATATTTGATGCCTCGTTTAATGATATATTTGCCCTCGTTCATGGGCAGCCAGGGCTGAGGGTGCAGGGTGGGACAGATGTTCTTCCCTCTTTTGAAGCAAAAACACTTTCCTCTTCTTTTGGGGGAGAGGAGAGAACTTCACAGAGGAAGAGACAGATGAACTTCACAACATCCAACGATAATGCCCAACTATACAAAGAGAAGTGAGGGCGCATTTTTGAACCAATTATTTATCCACTATTAACAGTCCCCTCTCAAAAGTTTCTTTTTCTCTTTTATTGTTTAAATTTGTCTAACCATACGTTTGAAGGGGGAAACCACTGGAAATACGGACTTACTTTATAAGAAGTCATCTATATAAAAGAAGATATAAGAAATAGAGCATCTTAACTGATGTGATAGGTAGGTGAATTGTATGCAACCCTGGTTTTTGTGCTCGCGCAGAAGAGACCTATGTTCCAAACTAGATTCCACTACTTTTCCTCAGAGGAGGTCTTATTTGCCTCATTATTTGCACAACATAGGGTCATCTGAGATTGTCTCAAAGGTCACCTGGAAGTCTTTCATTCTATTATTCAGAATAAAGCCTTGAATTCAAGGATAAGCTTACAAAGTCCTACAGCTGTGGGGCTCATATCATTTTACTTAACCATCTTCATCTCCTCTGATGAAATAAGTTTTTAACTTTTTTCAATTTCCTTAAATATCCCAGCCTCCTTCGATGCTAGTCGAAGCTTTAAAAGAGCAGATGTGGGAAGAGAGCAGGTTGAATAAGTGCCTTTAATTTATAAGAATAAAAAAGTCATTTTAGTTTAAAGAATATATCAATAAGACAATCAAATGAGCAAATAAAAACAGAAAGACATTATGATTCCACCTTTCCTCACCTGTCAATAATCAGACTAGTATAGAAATCTCATTTGCAAATTATGCCTAGCCCACATTCTGAAGGAAAACTCACTCATATATTCTAATTCTTGCTTTCTTCTTTTAAGTTTTGCTTAAAGAGTAATTATAATTGGGGGAAGCCAGAACCCTGGCTTTGGATCTGGAAGAGTTAGCAATATTATCCACTGCCACTGTGTTTTGGTGTCCAGACTGAGCTACTTCTGATCTTGGGAAAAGCAGTCTGTTTACAGGAACTTTGGAGGTAGGGGTGGAGATTTGAGTGACTAAGTCCTGTCTGCAAAATGGATCTGTGATTTTTATTGCTTAAAAAAGAAGAGGAAGAAAGTGAAAATAAACTTTTATTAATATTTCTGTAGCTAGAATTAGCTGATTGCATTTGCATTTGATGTTCACAGCTTTCTGCTTTTAGAAACCACCAACAGTCTACTTGGCTACACAAAAGTAAAACAATATCTAGTCAAGAAAAGCAACATTTGTGACAGTCAAGCATAACCTGCTTTGCACCAAAATGTGAAAGGATTGTCTTCCCTGAGTGAAGAGATATTTATGATGTGAAATTATTTTTGGCTTCTTCTAGTTGAGGCCAGAGGCTGAGATTTGAAGTCTGGAGTCTGAGAGACAGAGAGCAGCAGACAGCGGGTGCTACCTGAGATAGATGGGAAAATATCAATAACCCAGCACAAGGCCTAAGAGAGGACATGGCCAAGCAGAAAAACTGGCAGAGGAGGAAATGCTAGTTGGAGCAATAACTTGAAAAAAAATTTCAGGTTTCAATTTCCTTCCCTGCCCCATAATTCCATTATAGGAAAACCTTAATAGCATTTATTGAACACTTAGCTTTTTGTTAGGTGTGTGCTGAGGAATAAAAGGCAAGGGCATCAGTTAGCAGTCTGGAGCAGAGTGAACTGTGTAGAAGGGTGGCACATGAAATGGTATGTGAAGGGCAGAGGTGATATACAGAGAAAGGTGGAGTAAGATGGGCAATAATGATAATATTAACATTTGGCAAGAATTTAGTAGGTGTCATGCATTTTCCTAGGTTCCACAGGGACTCCTGAGGGGCCCAGAGAATATTTGGGGGAGGGGCCTAGACTTCCTCTAACAACACAGTGTGTGGCTTGGTGTACTACTAATGGGCTGTTAAAGGGAAGATGAGCCTCCAGAAGCCTAGAGGCCCCAGGGAACCTCAGGGTGGCTGCTCTTATACATTTACATCAAAGGAGAGCACTCATATGCACAGTCTTTATTTCCAGAATAGGACTTTAGGCAGTGCGGAAACAGTCAGTGACATGGAAAACAATCCTATTATCTATTGAAAGAGCTAATGCTGTCTGGTCACAAAAGCCAGAATCTAAGGATCAGAATTCCAGTTCAACTCTAGAACATATTAGCTATGAGCTCTGGGGCAAACCTCATGACTTTCTCGAGTTCCATTTTTCATACCACAGAAGCTAAGAAGATGAAATGAGATTGTATGTAGAGATGTTAAATGTAAAGTCCCATAAAATGTTAGCCATTTTCATACTCTTCTTTTTATCCCTTTTTCTAGTTTTACCATAAAATATTAGTGGAATGATAAGTTTGGGGAATAGAATGCGTCAGGAATGAAATTAGTGAAAATGCTAAATTAAGAGCAGGCCTTATCCATAATATTCTGAGGGTTCCCCCTCCATTCTTCTAGATTCATGGCAGTACTTTTCCAGTTTTTAATATTACCAAGTTATAAAATTTAAAAGAGGAGATAAAACTCTGATTAACCATTGAAAATCTAGTTGAGAAGTATTGGTTAATAAAGAAAAAAAGCAAATATATATATGTTTCTTAATAAGGACTATTATAGAGTAAAATATAAAAATGAATAACAATGAAAATCAGAATGAGATCCAGAAGTAGAAATATTTAAAGGACACCCTTTTCCCTATTGGCCATGAAAAACCTACAGTATCTAGTGTATACCATACCAGGGGCATGTCGAAAGGGTTAGTTACTTAACAAAACAAAATAAAATGTCTGAAATTCTTTTTAAATAGTAAGATTCTTGGCTCCAAATCAGAAAACCTCAAAGTAAAACTCTCCTCTTGCCAGAATCTAAATTAATAATTGGCCATTTAAGATTCAGAACTCTAAGAAACAGACATTAGCCAAAGAGTTTTTCAACAGTCATTCTAATTTCAGATAAAATTTTGATATTTATTTTTAAATAAAAATTAGGAGGTCCAAAAATTTTCGTGGCTTGCTGGAGATCACTGAAGTAAACAGTGAAAATATAAGGACTGTAATCTGCCTCTCCAGACCTATCCTCCAATGCTTTTTCCATTATATTTCATAACCTCTTACATATCCATATATTTCATATAGTTCTTAATATAGTAGAGTCTACCCCACCAGCTTTCTATATTTATTTCTATCATTTAAGGAATGTACTCCTTTTCTAGATTAATGTCTTACAAAGGAAAATAATGAATTTCTTTGGCATTTGTGTGGAAAGGATTAATTTATTGAAGACAATATCTCTACAGGTTGGTGCCCCAGAAAGAAGTTGACCTCCTACAAAACTCCATGGAAACTAGCTACAGCCAAGTGCATGGAACAGTCACGTCGATCAGAAGGCTTGGAATCTGTCCTGGATCACAGTGGTACTCACCTGAGCACGTATGCTGAGCTGGTCGGGTAGAGATGGAGCCACGTTATAGTGCTGTTGTATTATGGCCTCTGATCACATGGTGGAAGTGTTGAAATTTTCTTCATCATAAAGTTCAAAAAGCCCAGGATCAGAGTCCCTCTTCCAGAGTCTGCCATTCAGTGCTGTTACATTGCTGTGAGCTGCACTAGTGTGTGAGCTGCACTAGTGTGTGTGGGACAGTGAGGGGCCCAGGTACCTACAGTTAATCCTGTCTCTGTAGTGTTTACTCCAAAGGATCTCCTCCAGGAGGCCTGGCAAGTGTGCTGCTCAGCATTTGCTTTTGTATTATAGTCTGGTCTATGTATGTAGTCATGAAAATCAAACCAACAGATATTGCTTCATATCTCAGTAAGTATCCCTTGTAATGGTTTTATAAATATGTTATATATACATGTATATATATATATAAATTATATTAGACCAGTATAATATAAGTATAGTAGGTTGAACCATATCAAATTCTAATATTAAACCATTTTTCATCTACAAAACAATAGTAATTTCATATTACCGTCGTTACAGATTTTTTCATCCAGGGCAATGTTAACTTCAGTTACTCAGACTCTTTTTTTTTTAATTAAGGAAAGATTTCAACGTTTACTATTAAATATAAGAAAAATATATATATATGTACAGTTCATATTAACAAATGTTAGCATTTTGCTATATATATACTTATTTTCTTTAGGAAAAAATAATACAGGTAAAATAGAAGTGTTACCAAATCAAACTTGGGTATGCTCGCCTACATGCAGTAAAGCCAATCTACTGACACTGGGTTGTAGTGAAGGAAAATGCAGTGTTTATTGTAAGGCTCCAGACAAGGAGTCCGGGGCAGCTCATGCTTAAAAAGCCCACACTCCCTGTTGGGTTTCAGGGAAGGAGATTTTAATAGGCAAAGTTTGCAGGGAGGGCTTCAGGGTGTGTAACCCTCCTCTTATTGGTTGGTGGTGAGGTAACAGGGTGGTGCTCCAGGAATCTCAATCATCAGACTCTGGCTCCAGCCAGTCTGGGGTCCATGTGCCTGTGCTCAGGCTGACGTTACCATCCTCCACCTGGATGGGGGCCTTAGTTCCTGTAGAACTCAGAGATATGTATCAGATTGTCATGTACATCTCAGGCGGAATCAGGGCCAGGCCCCCATTTTTGCACTATTGTTTCTTTCTGCACTTCCCTAATTAGTAACTGTTTGGTTCTGCCCTTTGGAACTCAGGGAAGGTCTAGGAGGCTGAAACCTTTTTTCTATAAACAAGAAATGGTGGACACAGAAAGGCCTTCTTACCTGGGAGGGCCCACTGGGTCCTGCTCAGTTTTAGAAGGTCGCTTCCTGTCCCTTATTGACTCTTTTCTTTTCCTGTTGTCAACCTAGAGAGATAAATTCTGAAGGAGTCTCTGAGATAAACAATATTATCTTCTTTTGTTATCATTATTTTATGAAAAATATGTAGTATTATTTTATGTTTTAATAATTCTTACATTCTTGGGTGTGATAGTGACGTGGTTGTGCAGAAAAATGTCCTTGTTTTCTGGATATATATTATATTTAGATATGGAATGCCATGAAGTTTGCAAATTACTTTCAAATTGTTCAGGAAGATGTGTGTACACACATGTGCATGTGTGTAGGGAAGTAGCAAATGTGACAAAATGTTAACAATAGGTTATTTTAGGTGAAGAGTTTAGGAGTGTTTATCTTAGTATTCTCTCAAATTTTTTCTGTAAATTTAAAAGAAAAAGTAAAAGCTTAATAATTTTAAAGCACTGTGTAACTGAATCACCTAATATGAAATGCACTTGAGATAATTTAGTTTAACTTTCTTTCAGCAAACAATAACTTAACACAAAATGCTAATCTTAACAATGTAAAACTAGTGTTTTTCAATGTAAAATGGTGCATCCACTTCAGAAAACAAGTTTTTCGGTTCCTCAGAATGTCAAGCCTGTGGTTACCATATGACCTAGCCATTGTAGATTCCTAGGTATATACCTAAGAGAAATAAAAACATATGTCTATTATTTCTAATATCCGAAAAGTGGAAACAACCCAAATGTCCATCAACTGATGAATGGATAAAAAATGTGTGGTATATCCATACAATGAAATATTCAGCAATAAAAAGGAATGATGTACAGATACATGCTACTCCATGGATGAACCTAGAAAGTATTATGCTAAGTGATAGAAGTCAGTCACCAAAGACCATGTGTTCTGTAATTCCATTTATATGAATATTCCAGACTAGGCAAATATATAGAGACAGAAAGTACATTAGTGGTTGCCTGTGTTACGGAGTCCAAGCCCATACTGCTTGCTGCATGACAGGCCAATAAATCTAGAGAAAAGGTGTTGAGGCGAAGAATAGCAACTTTATTTGGGAAGCCAGCAGATAGAGTAGATGGTGGACTAGTGTCCCAAAGAAATATCTTGCCCAGGTTTGGATGCTAACTTCTTTTATAGAACAAGAGGGGTCAGAGGAGAAAAGGGAAAGGGAAAAAAGGGTAAGTTGTTGCAAATATTTCAGAGGGGATGTGTTAATTTCTTCTTTCTTGCAGCCATTCATAGTCAGGCCTGGTCAGGATGTTTCCCGTGAGCCAAACAAAGGTACTTTATAGCCTCCTGCTCAGGCATGGGAGGCAGGGTTCCTGGAGATGGGCCAGTATGTATACTTTAAGCTACAGGCAACATCCCTTTAGTGAATAACTTGTAGCAAAAGCAATAGAGTACAAACCTTGAAGTAAAAGAAACAGATCCAATACAGAGTCAGATTTGTTCTTCCCTATTCCACTTGGGACTGTTGGGTGGGGAGGTGGATATGAAGAGTGACTTCTAATGGAATAGAGTTTCTTTTGGGGGATGATGAAAATGTCCTAAAATTAGATAATGGTGATTACACAACTCTGTGAATATGATAGAAACCACTGAATTGTACACTTTAAATAGATGAATTTTATAGAATGTGAATTATATTTCAGTAAAGCTGTTAAAAATAGTCTTTTTTATGAAGTTAGGAAAAACAAAATATTTTAAGACTGATTGCAAATATGAAACTATATATGATCTTTCATATATATATATATGATATATGAACTATATATGATCTTTGCTGATTTTGGATCTTACAAAATGGCAATTTTAATATACTGAAATATGAGAAACAATATTAATGTCAGAGATGAGGAAAGCTGACATGGTAGATTTATCTGAAAATGTAGCAGTTGTACCATTTATTGCTTTAGTGTTTTTCTGATTATTGTTTAAGCACTATAGCTTATAAAGAGGCTAGAAATTCTTCAGAAGTGCATTTCTTGCTGTTAACCGATGCTTATTTCAATTTTGGAGGAAGAGGAAAGAAACACTGAAATTGTATATATATTTTTTTAAGAAAAAATAATTAGCTCTTATTTTTCTATTTCAGAAGGGGCAATTTATATGTCAGTTAAAAAATAAATTAAAAGTCTCCTAATACATTAATACTCAATATAAAAGTCACTCACTTAGACTCTTGGGATACTTTAACTTTTATGCAGCAAAACAGAAACATGAAACAAAAATCTCCATGAGTCTTACTTTCCCTTAGTGGACACAGAATATAAACATTATACATGATAAATAATTGAATTGCATAGTATGTTAGGAAATAAACAAGAGGATTGGAAAAAAATGAGATCAAAGAAAGGGTATCAAGAATGCAAGGGGCAAAAGGTTAGAGTTGCCATTACTGAGATCGGGGAGGCTACAGGAAGAGCAGCTTTTAGTATGTAAGTGTGGGAGTTCAGCTATTCAATTGTGACATGTTGGTCTTGAGATATCTATTAGACATCCAAGTGGAGATGCTGAATTGGCAGTTGCATAGATAAATGTGGAATTCAGGAAAGTGATTTAGGCTGGAGACATTAACTGTGAAATGCAACTACATAGGAGTTGGCATTTATAGACATGATACTGGACAGAGAAGAGATTTTTCAACATTCAGATTTTTCAACATTCAGGTCTTAGAGAAGAGAAGGAACCATTAAAGGAGACTGAGAAAAGTAGTAGCTGTTAGTTGAGCCACAAATGATGAGTATGTGGTGCCCTGTAAGAGATGTGTCACCCAGAACTGACCCTTAGATATAACTTTGGCATTATCTGCAGCTACCATTGCAAAGACAACAATCATGAGCTGAGAATTATTCTCCTGTTTAGGTTTAAGCTACCCAAACTTGAGATCTTACTGGATCGTCCATCTTGCCTCAAGTTATAAAGTTTGTAATTATCAGCCTCAGAGGAGCAGTGGGGATATCTGAGTTTATTAAATAGGCAGTTAGTAACAGTTGGGGAATTGCCTGACTAGGTGAGGAGAAAAATTTTTTGGGGGGGAGAGTAAAACATGTTCAAAGTTGAAAGGAGGGGACTAGGAGTCATATTAACTTGATTATTACAATCCATTTTGTACCCCACACTGGTGAAATTGGCTTATTTCTTGGGACTAAAATTCCACATTCTAGTAAAATACTTTATGTAAAATAATCTTCCTTTAGAGTATTCAAAATGCCCTCGGTGCCTATCTGTTTCCTGCTGATAGGCTAGTCATGCCAAGGATAACAAAAAGATTCCAGAGTTAAAATTACTGAAAGTATATTGCGCACTCTTGCCACACGTGCAGTGTAGGTTGGCTGTAAAGACGATAATTTCCAGATCTATCCATAATGAAATAGGAATTGAAATACATAAAAAATTAGCCAACCTTAAACAGAAAGGGAGAAGGTTCTGCTCATTTTAATCACTCGAGGATCCAGGAGGAGGGAAGTACCATCAGTTTATGACACTGTTATCTCAACATGAGGCTTGAAGATTCTACAAGACTGGTGTCCAGTATAGAGAATGGGGGTTGAATGTTAAATGCCCATGTCTTTCAGCTCACATTTTCTTGACCGAGATGAGTCACTTGGCTATGCCTATTTCTCTAGGTAAGAACAAGTGTATCTTCCTTGTGTCTGTAATCAGAGAAGAATCTGGTGTGCTGGGGAATGCTAGTGAGGTCTGTTAGACTGAAGTAGCCCTTGTGACCTTAGGATAATGAGAAGTAGGAGGGCTGCCCCTGCCTGTTGTACCTCTATGCTACAGTTATAAGCTCTGTGTATTTGAATGAATTGGAGGTGGTAGGGAAAGAGAAATAGTTCTCTATGACCCTTGAGTTTATCAGAAAAAGGAATGGGAGGATAGCAGAAAAGGGTAGAGGATCAATAATTATTTTAAAAGAGAGACTTGCATTGTCTTTGTAACATAGTGTTTTGAATTATTAAATGACGTGCTCTTATTCTCTTTTCCCTATCACACTTATTTTCTCTTTCTCACTAGGAGAATGTTTGTGCCACTTAGAGTAAGCCATGCCACCCATTGATTCTGAGACAGGTAATCGTATCAAAGAAATGATGGCAGCAAAATTAAATTTAAATTCATATATTCAACTTTAAATTTTCATATGTAAGATAGAAAAGTTTGGATCTACCTGAGCAGAGTGCACTTTTTTTTTTTTTCCTACTCTCAGACTACATTGAGACTCCTTTGGCTGGAGGAGAATTATCAGAGAAAGCCCACAAAAATAGGATGTGGGCAGAAAGGGAGGACATAGAAGAGAGACCCTCCTCAAAGATTTTCTGCAGGTCTTAGATGATAAATGTCTCAGGAGAGGAGACACATCTGCAGTGAGTTGGAGCGTAATGGGGATGTGAGATGACCTTAAGTAGAATTTGGAAAAATGAACAGCTGAAGTTGAACAAAGAAATTGATGAGGCATGAATAACAGGTTTACAAGGGCCAAGAAGAATTTAAAGGGTATACACTTGTGGGAGCCAAGCAGGCTCTGATATGAACATTTTTCCTTTGTTGCCCAAAGCAAGGCAGACCAGGAGAAAAGCTGGGCAGATGGCTGGAGGCGTGATAGTAAAGGTTATATAGGGAAGTGTAACAGAAAATCCTGGAGCACTGCTGCCTTGAAGCCACACTAATACTATCTTAAACAACAGAATTACTATACAATAACACTAAAATTCTATCATATACCTTTAAAAGAAGCAAAACTTTCCAAGAGAAAACCCTCATTTTCCTTATATTGTAATTTTAGAAACTTCCGAATTGTTTATTCATTTTATCAACTCTGCAAATGTTAAAAGCCTTTGGAAATACATTGATATTGAAAGAAGTTAATATATTCCACATGCTTCTGTGATTTTCTATTAAGTTCAAGTTATATGACTCATAAAAAGTAACAGAATGAATCCTTTTGATTTTGTTCACTTTGCCTCTATAGAGTCCATGCAGTTTTCTCAGATAAGAGGTGGCATGGCATAATAGAAAACACAAACACCTGATGGGCAGCCACAATTTACCAGATGTGTGTGCATCAGTTTTCCCAGCTGTAAAATGGTGCTCATAATACGTATTTCTCAGATTTGTAGTGAAGATTAAATGACTGCAGAAACTAACACAACATTGTAAATTATACTGCAATAAAGATGTTAAAAAAAAAAGAAAAAAAATGTTAAATGACTTAATGTGTATAAAGTGCCTGGCACATAAAAGCCTTTTCGCAAAGGTCGATTGCAGTTTTTGTTACAGGAGATCTTGGTCTTTATCAGCAGCTGTTCTCTTTTGATAAAATCTTTCTTTACAAAAATAGTAGAAGGTAGAGTTAGAAAGATCTCGGTAGCATAGACTTCAATCTCCCACCAGAACTGGGCTTACGTAGAGTTCCAGATGACATTTGCCCAACCCACTGTTGAATAATTGTATTGCTAGCATGCACTTGACATTAGAAAGGGGCTAAGCTTGATGAAAGATTCAATTATTAAAACATTTTTCTACTAAATCCAGCTTTCCCCTGCTCTGAGAGTCCCACACGTTGGTATTTACTCTACCTCTGGAATTATAATGAGAAAAGCCTCTTCTATCTTCTACATGGAAGTCCTTGAAATAGCAAAATATTAAAAATGTTTCCTTTGCACTTATTTCTCAGTTCAAAAATAATCTTTGTTTATACATGTGGATTATAGTGTAAAATCCTTATGGTTCAGTAAATACTCATTTCTGAGAGCACGATTCAATTAAAAACTACATTTTAAGATGGTTACCTCTCAGTTTTCCCTCTTCTGAATTAATATCACTATCAGTCACTCTTTGAAATTTGGTGGAAATGACAGTAATATCTAGATGTGTGGATAATGAAATAGGAACTCCTAACGTATAAAAGTTAGCCAAATAATTTGTAGGTTGGGAAAAATTAAAAATGATATATCGCTTGCTGGGGAGATACAACTGAAAACAAAATCTTTTTTCAGCCCAGAAAACCTCTCCACAAAAGTAATAGAGAAAGAAAAAGCTTTAATCATTGTATAAGAATTAAAATAGAATAGATGTGTATCACGGTAATCCACTAAGCGACTACAGAGACAGAAAGAAATCTCACCTTTTTATAAAGCCAAACTGATGCCCGTTACATACATGTTTTCAGGATAAACAATGATTAGATCCCAAGTTAAAGAACTTAATAGTGCCATTTATTGCACATTGTTTATCCTAAATCTACCTGGTAATTGGGGTAACCATCTGTGTTAGTTAACTGGTTTTATACAAAGGAAAAATAAACTTCTCATATCTTTATGACAGGTGGGCAACTGGGAGCAAGGCACCCACTGAAGTTAGGCTCGTTCCTCTCGCAGAAACTGGGAGATAGAGGTGTTATCTCCCCTGATGTTTACAGTTCCAAGAGATGGCTCCCAGGTCCTTGGGAAGGACATTCCTGGGTCATAAAGCAGGCAAGAGGCTTAGTTGCTTCTAAAAATTTGACATGTATTTCAAAGAGACAGAAAAATAACTTATAAATGCAAGTTTTCTAAAACTATTTCTCTAAAAAAGGTGAGAGGAGAACTCTTCCTTATTTTCAACAGAGAGAATTAAGTCTCTCATTTTTAATTTTTGTCTTGCAGGTCCTTGCACCCTGTAAGTCACATTTGTTATTAGATTTTGGATTGCATAATTATCATGGAATGCCATGAACTAGAGAGGTTCATTCCTGGAAACTGGTAAGCCCAGTAAGTATTCCATGTGCCGTGTGGGTGTACATGAAAAATTTGGAGATAACAATAAAAGACATTTGAGTACGTTGCAAAAAGAATCTGACACTTAAGTTTATCATTAACAAGTGAGAATGACTGGATCTTTGTTATAACCTCTGGAGAGTTTGAGCACTCATCTTTTTTTTTTTTCCTGTATTTAACATCAAACTTTATATCCATCACTCAAAAGTGGAAGTAGCTGCAGTTCATTTTCTCTGTGCCAGGTGTTGAACCAAGTTGTTTTATATGCATTATCTCATTTAAATCTCATATCATCATGAGGTAACAATGCAAATATTAATATTAACAATGTACTATTCATAGTTCTGATTTGATAGGTGAAGAGTAAGGGCTTAGAAATTAAGTAATAAGCAACAACTTTGCCTGAGGTTCTACTACCACTGAGTATTGGACTGGAAATTTGAAAATGGTGTTGTTTTTTGTTGTTGTTGTTTAACATCTGTATTGGAGTATAATTGCTTTACAATGGTGTGTTAGTTTCTGATTTATAACAAAGTGAATCAGCTATACATATACATATATCCCCATATCTCCTCCCTCTTGCGTCTCCCTCCCACCCTCCCTATCCCACCCCTCTAGGTTGTCACAAAGCACTGAGCTGATCTCCCTGTTGAGTACTCATTTTAAGTCAAGAAAGGATGGAGAGAAATAATCTCCACTTCGGGGCACAGTAGAACGCTCCTACCTGATATTTACAAAACGTGTGTCTGCATTTCACAGCAGGGGTCCTTGAAGCTCAATTAAACATTCAGATTCCCAAAACACTTGGCTTGAGACTACTCTGGAGAGAAATCACAGCCTCCCAGCAGGTCAGCGCTGGGCATTCCTTGTTCCACTCAGCAGGAGTTCCTGCATTAGGTTAGCAGTCCCTGTAGCAGTTCACACAGCTCTCAGGGAGGTCTCTTTCCCTCAGATGAGAGCTCATGTTCAAGGAGATGGGATCCACACTGGGCACATGTGGAAGCTGCCCTGATTTAAAAGCCTCTACTTAGAAGCTTCATGCCCTGTAGGAGAGACTAGCTCTTATAAAAACTTTATAGGCATAGCATCCAGGATCCCTGCAAGGGGTTGTTATAAGGGTCTCTGAAACTAGGGAAGCTAAAACTATGGCATTTCCATCAGGAATTTATAGTTCATTTATAGTTTCTTCTGGTCCAGTGCAATTTACCAATCAGGGGTCATTTTTGTAATAAGCAATGTTGACTAGTATATATATATATATATATATATATATATATATATATGCCATATATACATATATATACGGCAGTCATTTTACATTTAACAGAGCTATAGAGTTAAATTGAAAGTGAAATGGCAGCAGAGAAAAGGGTTATGTTAACCTTTGGTCCATCTTGATATTAAACAAGTTCTTCAACCATTTAAACCTCAACTTTCTCATCTCTCAAATGGAGACCAAGTCCTTATCTCATAGTACAAGTTGTGTACATGTAACGTGACAACTTGAGAGAGGGAATTGGTCCGTCAGGGAGTATTCTTTAAGCTGTCTGTGATGGTCCATGAATTATGGTGGTTCAATTCTTGTCAGTAGAAAGTTCTGTTCTCTAGAGGAGCTATTGAGAGAGGACATCTGGAGGGATGAAAACAGTGCCCACCCTCAGATCTGGAAAATGCCTCTTCAAGGTAACCTCCTATAGCAGAGTTGTAGCAAACTAACCTGGATCACAGGATTCACATGAGTGGTGGGCAGGGGGTAAAGCTCGGGGCGCAGGTTTCAATCTAAACCCTATTTGAGTTAGTTGAAGTTGTGCAATCTGTTTTAAATAAACCTGAATCAAGATAAAGCAATAATATGTTTTAATATGATCCATAGCTGTAAATGTTTTATGTATATGTGTGTATGTATTAATGGGTGACCTATATTCCCTCTTGTTTCCTCTTATTGCACCTGCTCAGGCTTTAAAATGATGTTATGCTTTTTCTCTCTCAACTACCACCAACCTCCCTGATCACAATTCTTCTCAACCTTCAAGCTTTATCTTATACCTTACCTTCTATAGAAAATTATTTCCCGGTATCCTAGCTAGAGTTGATATCTTGCCTCTAAACTTGATACCAATTATATTCAACTTATTCAATCTCTGACATATGCCTACCAGATTTATATTTGTTAGGCTACAAGAATGTATTTGCAATATTTTAAGTGTTCTTTAAAAAAATTCAGTATTTTACACATAGTGGCTGAAATTTGATGATTGTTTGACCAACATCAACAAGTAAAAACATAAGGAAGAGAAGAATCTGTGAAGTCCTTTTAGTGGACAGTTTCCTCCCCATCCCAAATTAATGACAGGCTGGACGAATTTGGTTCTTCCTTGATGTAGGTGCCTCTTCAATTCCGTAAAATGCCTCAAATCTTGTTCTTTTTTCTGTTGAACTGCATTATCTGCTCTAAAGTGTAAGTATCACCTCATTACTTTGTTCTTGTCTTTTCCAGCCCTTCCCAGCTGTAGCTGTTAATACATTCCATGTGCAAATTCAGCTCTGCAATGTTCTGGAGTCAGGGTAAGAGATATATGCAAAACCTGAGCCTCCCTAGCTGGAAAATTGCAATGTTTGTCTTGCTATATTTGGAATCTGTAATTCACATGTCAGGGCTCAATGCTGTCACCATTTGAGGCTTCACTGCTAGTAATTTGCTCTGCTCTTTTCTCACTCTTCCCTGGAGAATGAGGACTTTCCTGAGTCTGGTGCGCCTGTGAAGACCTGCAGTTCACCTCACTCTTGTTAGCTCCATTTGTTCTGGACTTTTCTTCCCCTTCCCAGTTACGTGACTTCATACCTCGATTTGGTACCAAATTTTGTCTTACGATACTACTAATTTTTTCTAGTAGGTTTAATTACTCATATTGAAAATAATTATCTCATACCTTCTCTTGCCTCAAACTCCCCCCACACCTGCTTTCTCTGCCCTCTGTATCAGCTAATGATCTCCCTTCATCCTCCAGTGTGAAAAGGGAGTTCTCACATTTCTCAAGTTCAAATCTACAGAACTATAGTCATTTCAATATATCTCCTCCTTCTTCGTATCTATGGCACTGAAGGAAATGCCTGCCCTTCATCATGACCTATTAGGCTCTGCAGGGTCTGACCTCTGCCTCTCTATAATTTCCTTACTGATACTCCTCTAAGTACTTACTGCACTGCAGCTCCCGTCTGGAACGTTCTTCCCTTTATCTTTGCATGACTAACTTCTTCCCATCACTGAGACCCATTTTAAATGTTGCCACCTTGGAGCCACATCTCCTGACCACCCAGTCTAAAGTAGATCCTACTGTTATTCATGTGTATCTCAGTCTGTTACTGATTTCCTGCGGTGTCAATACTTTGTCAGCTGTCTCCACTAGACTGTAATACTCGAAGCCAGAAAGTGTGTCTCACCTAGTCCCAGTGCTTTGTGTCCTGGTATGTAAGTGTCCCATCAATATTTTATGGCGGAATAAGTGCTATTGTCCAAACTAAAGTGTGAACCTACCGTCACTACCTCACTTGCTACCTCTTTACACATACTCCAATTCAAACTGGCTTGGATATACGGAATCTCAACTAAATATTTGGCACACTATGTGTTGGATTCTGTGTTGCATATACAGACGATTTTTAAAAAGTCTTGAGTCTATGAGAAAGTTGCATAGGAGAATTCATCAGACTGTCCAATGACTACACACATGCTCCATTACCCAGGCACCTCACGGCCTCACAATTCCCAGGCTTTCTTCATCTTCGGACCACAAATTTTAAAACCCTTCAGAAAGGGGAGTTTTGCCCTGTGTGTGAACCTTTGTTACGGAACTCTTATCATGCTCTCAGAGACTGCTTTTTAAATTGGACACTTTTACACCAGATTTGCAATGCTTGGCTGGCTTTTTTGGGAGGTTCTCTGAAGCAGTCTGACTTTGCCCCATCCTTGGCTTTGTAGCTGAGGTCCACATATGTTCCATTCAAGATACATTGGTATTGTACCATATCATATAATATGTATCAATACATATAAGTATTGTTTTATTTTGAAGACAAAGCAAAAATAATTTTAAAAAGACCACTTTTAACTATATTTTCTAAATCAAAGATAATATTATTAAATTGTAGCAAAGCACTAAAAACAATGTTATAAAATTATTATAAATTACCAGCTATTAAATGTAATATTTATTTTGTATTTCTTAAAGTTAACTTTAATGGTTAAGAGTGGTAAGAGAAAAGCTAATGCTTATATGAAGCTGAAAATATGAATTATCTTTTAGCATAGAAAATGTAGGCTGATCTTGAAAATATAATTTTACTTAGTTTTTGAGATCCTTAAGAACTTTAATTCAGCAAAACTTGTCTATCTAGAAAGAAAAAAGCTGTAACTTTTAAAATAAGTTTCTAACTGATTATTTTACTGTCAGTCTGTGCGGCCTTCAACTTTTAATTAGCTAGATGAAATATATATAGCTATTTTATTTTTCACAAGGATAAATGTGATTAGAGTATTTTATTTCCAGAGGAATACTGTTCACTCACATAATCATCATTTGATTTCGAGTTTCAACATATTCTTAAACATTTTTTTTTACAAGTATTGGCCACACACACACACATACGCACACACCAAATAAACTTTGGTAGAACAAAAATATCAAGACAAAGATATGGATGGAAGGAATACTTTGCAGATCAACACATTTCCTTTCCTAAGTACAACCATTTCCTAGGCCAATGTAGACACATACAAAGTACTTTATGAATTTAATTATTTGAATGTTATAAAGGTAATGTAGGTACTGAACTAAATTAGCCTATTCTCTTGTTCAGATAGATTAAAAATGGCGATGATATTTTATGGTAACATAGCTTTTTTATTTCAGTTAATGTGAGAGATAGTTTCAAGTAGCAACTCCATTGCACCAGAAGAGGAAGCCTTGTTTTAATGCTGTAAAGCTGTGGCCCATACTGGTAAGAAAATAAATGTTCCTACTCAAACCAATTTAATTCAAAAAATGTTTCTCTTGCATACTTGAAATTTGCTGAGGGTAGATCTTAAACATTATCACAAAACAAAAAAAAGAAAGAAAGAAAGAAAGAAAGGAAGGAAGGAAGGGAGGAAGGAAGAAAGGAGTGGGTTAACTATGTGGGATAACTGGATGTGTTAATTACCTTGATCTTGGTCATCATTCCACAATGTATTCATATATCAAATAATCATGCTGTACATTTTAAATATATACAATTATATTTGTCAATTATTCCTCAATAAAGTTAAAAAATGTTTCTCTTACAGATGCTAAGTAAAGGATTTTTAATTTCCTTTCTTGTTAGGTAGACCTGATAGCTGTAATTCTGCATGTATCTCCAGCTAAGTTCATCAGCCTTTGAGATTAATTTCTTCTTTAAAATAATGTTCTTTGGGAGTGTTCCTGGATACACTGATTTCAGTGAGCTATTTATGCTCACAGTAGCTGTTTTGCAGTTTCAAGGTTCAGTGTAGCTGTGGGCTCACATGAATGTTTCACTATTACTGTATGATGATTTATTTTTCATTTTTTGTAATCTGATTGAAGGACTCACTCATTATGATACATAACAGTTCAATATAACAAAGTTTTATATTTTGTGTCATAACTTTTTCCACATATGTCTCAATAAAACAATATCTATAGTAAATGAAAACAGATATTTTTGCCTAGCAGTCATCTGTCCTATGCAATCAGAAAATTATCTTATTGATAATAGGAATTTAGGATAGGGTGTCAAGGTTTTAATCCAACTTCATTTTGAAAGATCCTTTAGACTTGAAACCTTTATTGTCACTATACCTGAAATTGATAGAAGGGAAGGTTTTATCCAAAAAGCATCTGTCCCATTTACACACATTTTGTGGAAATCACACCATTAATCAGGAATGTTGATGATCATTTAAGACATAGAGCAAATGCCCTTGACATCTGTTTCAAAGTTGCCATTTTAAATTGCTTGATGGTGACATATCCTGAGAAGAAAGCTGTAAAGCTGTATAGGAGGATTAAAGACAAAAATATGTTTTAGAAAGTTCCAGGAAGTCTTTGGAGAGAAAATAACTGGTGATTTGATTTGACATAATGTTTCTATAAATTTAGTACTGACTCAGTAAATTTAACAATGTGAAACTAAATCAATTACAGTAATTCATATCATAGAATATTATGACACATTCATTTTGAATTATGTACAGTACAGAAGTGATTTGGTTCATTAGAATTAAGCTCCATGGGAAAACAAAGAACAAAAATATAACAGCTCCAATAATGATTCTACTGCAAATAGTTGCGTAAGTAAAACCAGAAAGAAACAACAATTAAAATCCATAAGAACTAATAACG
Organism: Delphinus delphis; assembly: GCF_949987515.2. NCBI lineage: Eukaryota > Metazoa > Chordata > Mammalia > Artiodactyla > Delphinidae > Delphinus > Delphinus delphis. The sequence continues at coordinate 122,089,410 of NC_082686.1, read as the reverse complement.
TTTCACTAAGTAAAAAATATATTTGAAACAAAATTTGCAGTTAATTTGGAAAAATATATCATACAAGGGAAATATAAAATACTAGTCTAAAATTAATTGCAAACATAAAATATTAATACTTAGTTTTGATTCAGGTAAAAAATTATGGCCCCTAGCTTTGTAGTATATTCTCGATGCATTCCGTTTCCACCATTAGTATGCATTTTTATTCTTCTTGACGTCTATCTTGAAGGTACATTCTTTTGAGGAATGTTTCTTAGTATGGCAGGTAATATTTAAAAGGTGAAAAATGCACACGTTCTCTCTAACCTGTGCACCATCTTGGTAGTGGGAGCTTATGGAGGTCAAGACTCAAAGATATCAGAAAAGATCTCTCATATAAGTGAATACTCCTTTGACTTCAACAACCTAAAATTAATTTCTCCCAATGGCATTCAGGAGATGATTACATTTGCTGCCTTATCTTCCACTGTAGAATGATAAAGCTTTGACTCAGTTTAGAGGGTTGTGAAATACCAGTAGCAGGTGGGGACCTGAGCCCATCTCTGAAATGACATCACAAAGTTTAGTTACATACTCTATTCCAACAGAAGACAATCCTGGGTCAAATTAATCTGCAGAATTACCCTTGATCTGAATTAATTTATGTAAGTTCATTTAGAAAATCAAAAATAAGTATAAATACAAGTATAAATATATATGCACACACACAGGATAGTATATACTATTCGTAATGTTAACATACTATTCATATGTTAGACATGGAGTAGTATGGTCCTGTTGCTTATAGGATCTCATAAGTTCTCCAATATTATACACTTGTTTTCTACTAAAAGTGCTCTGAAGAGTACTTAAAGCTTATAATTGTGGAGAATCCTGAGGGGAAGGGGCTGCTTTTCTTCACGGCTGTACAGAAATTATCCATTAGTGTAAATTCTTGTTTTTCTTTGTAAAAAAAAACTCATTTAAGAGTGTTATTTTTTTTTTTTTTTTGGACACTAATGATGAATTATTTCCACTCAGGATTGATTTAATTAGGTAGCCTAGGGACCTTCATTCAGTAGAACTGTTGATATAAAAATTGTTATTGAATTGAAATAACCTAACATTTAAATTATATATACTATATACTATATATACATATACTATATAACTGAGACTACTAGGTAGTCATTAAAACCATGCTGTAGTAGAGTATCTAGTATCTTAGAAATTGGTCAAATTATAAAGTTAATGAAAATAAAATTCAGGTTATAAATCTGTATGTATAACGTAGTCTGTGTTTTTTGATTTATATAAAAATAACAGTGAAGTTTCTTTTAGTGGTTAGGGTTATGGATGATTTTAAAATCTATTCTGTGTTGTGTTCAATATTTTTCTTTCTTTTTTTACTATAGTTTTTGTTTTTATCAAATTTACACATGACTTTAAGAGTCAAAGTATTATATAATGTTTATTTTAAAAAAATAGTTTTTCCCTTTTCAGATCATCCACTTAAAACTTGTTTAGCAAACTCTGTGACATTCCCTCCACAACTAATCACGTTCTTGTAGTCCCCCCCTCTTGGCTCAATAGGTGTTATTTTTGGACTCCCTCCCTTCCTTCCTTCCTTCCTTCCTTGCTTCTTTCTTCCTTTCATCACTTTCCACCAAACAGTAACCAATTCTCTTGGTAAAGTTATATAACACCTTTGGTTATATCAATATTCAATTTTCCAATTTTACGTTGATATGAACACTGTTTTTAGCTGAGCTATATAAAACACCATGATTTTTCTTTTTTCTTCTCAACTTTTTGGTGTCCATGGAATTATTGTCTTTTTTTTTTCTGTTTGCTTACTTTTCTAAATATTTCTCACTAACGTAAATTCTTTACCAGTTGTCTAATTCTGCTCTTTAGGTATCCAGATATATCATGTATTATATGCACTTTATCTTTCTTGGAGTTATGTTTAAGTATCTTCTGTATGCTCAACTTTGGGCTTGTTAACTTTATGCTCCCCTGGGAGCTCCTTTTAACATTCCCTGAGCATATCTTTGTCTTGTTTCTGATGTTGGATCTCCTGTTAGTTACGTCTCTCCCCTTTCTTGGTTTACTCTCCCCTGTTACGTGGAACATATCCTCCAAAGGCATCCTGAGAAAAGATGGATGCTAAAATGGGTGGATGCCCTTATTCTCCACTCACATCAGCTGGATCATCGGATTAGACATAGAATTCTGCGTTGGGAATTATTATCCTTTATGACGTTGAAGGCATTGGTCCGTTGTTTCTGGCTTTTGCATTGTCCTTTGAGAAATATGATGCATTCTGATTGCTGATCTTTTGTTTATGTCCTTTCCAGTTTTTCCTCTAAACCTTTGGAAGCTGCTAGGAGCATCCTATCCAGAGTGGTCTGAAATTGCAAATATGCAGTTATATTATTTCATCATCATTATGTGGGCATTAATAGGACTCTTCACCACGAACATGTGTGTCTCTTGGTTTTCATATGTTTCTTTGTTTGAAGCTTTACTTTTCTCATTTATTTATGATCTCTTTCTTTCTGGAACTCATATTACTCAAATATTAGATCAACTGGACTGTTGTCTAGTTTTCTTATCTTTTTCACTATACATCTTTTATACTTTGTATTATTTTCAGAGAATCCTTAGCAACTGTATTTCCAAAACTCCTGTTGATTTTTTGAAATCTGCAGTAAAAGTTTTAATTTTCAAGAGATTTTTGCTGAATGTTCCTTTTAATAGTGCAATATTTTCTCTTTCTCTCTAAAGGTCTTGATTTAGTTCTTGATTTTTCACCATTACTGACTTCAGCAATGGATGCAGGTCATCCTTTTCTTTTCCCGTCTTCTTCTTCTACTTCTCCTCTTCTTCCTCCCCCCTCCTTATCATTATCGTCACCTGCTCTCTGGCCTTATAAGAAATCTATTGCTGCTATCTCCTCTCTTCCCATTCCTGTGGATTTATTTCCATAACATTTCTTTCACTGTTGCTGTATTGGATTGTAGGGAGAGAATAAAAGTGTTTATTTGCCATGTATATCTAGACAAATACTCTGCTGTATTTTCATGATTCAAATATGTTGACTTTATAAGAATTATTATACGAATCTATACTATGTTCTTTTAAACATATCCCCAGGACAGCTTTCCCCATGTTTTATCCATTTTAATTTTATTTATTTAGACGTATTCTAAATATTTGCTGAGTCTCATAATGAAACAAGAGAAGTTTCCATTAAATCAGCACATTTGATCCCTTGAGGGTGAATGTTTCATTTTAAAATAATATTAACAGTGTTACGATCTGTGTGCATAACTACATGGAGGCTATAAAGCCTTGGCTTACCCATTTAAAAACTTTTACTAAGCACCTTTTCTGTTCCATGTCCTGTGCTGGTTTCTGGGGAATAGAAGGATGAACCAGTACAGTCTCCTTCCCCTAAGGAGCTCCAAGTCAGGGAGAGGATTCTGGAGAAAATCTTTGTGTTGAAAAAGTTACAATCCAAAGGAAGTTGATTACTGCATCTAGGGTCACATGTTCATTGGCCTGGAGTTTTGACGCGGGGCTCAATGCTCTATCACAAATACACTGTGACTTAATCTATTATATATGTGCCTTGCAATGCTGCTGCTGGATTTGGTAATGTGCCAGAATTCACGTCAGCTGTTCTAAGGCTCAGCTTTGATTCATGATGCTGTATATAACATAATGACAAATTACACACATGGACAAGACAATCTGCTTAGACTCGAATCCTGTGTAACTGTAAGCAAATCACCTAAGCCCCATGGTGCCTCAATTTTTTTCTGTGTAAAGTGGTTATCATAATAGCATTTACTTCACAGAGTTATTGTAAAGATTACAAGAATTAATGTATTCAAAGAACTTAGAAAAATGCTTGGCAATAGGAAACACTGTCCAAGTTATGGCCTGAGTAGTGCCTCCTCAGAATGTGCAGATTGAATCCCTAATCCTCAGTGTGACAGGATCTGGAGACAAGGACCTTAGGGAGGTAATTAAATGAGGTCATAAGAGTGGGGGCCTAGTCCAATAGGGCTAGTGTCCTTATATAATAAAGAAGGGACAGCAAAGATTTCTTTCTCTGTGTTTTTGCAGAGAAAAGACCATGTGAGAAATGGCAAGAATCTGGCTGTCTATAAACCAAGGAGGGCCCACCCAGAAACCAACTTTGATGGTGCCTTGATATTGGACATACAGCCTCTGGAATTCTAAGGAAATAAGTTTCTATGTTTAAGCCACTCAATTTTTGTTATTTTGTTATGGCAGCCCACCCAGATTAATACAGCTATTACCATCTACCTAATGCCTTGCAATGTATTTTTTGCTTAATGTTAATCATCTATCCCATCTGATGAGGAAGGTGCCTTCCACATCCTTGTCAATGATAGGATTCACTTAGGGCCTTTGGGTAGAGTTTGGGGATCCAAAGAGTTATTGAGCATTGTCTTAGTTCTTGAGTATAATATACAAATGAGTGGTCAACTAACAATTGTAGGGAGGGTTTTCCTAGGTCTGAAAAATGTTCAAGGAGGAATTGAGACTTGAACCAGACCTCCAAGCAATGGTAGAAATACAGAAGAAAAGACACTCATGGGCTTCCCTGGTGGCGCAGTGGTTGAGAGTCCACCTTCCAATGCAGGGGACACGGGTTCGTGCCCCGGTCCGGGAGGATCCCACATGCCGTGGAGCAGCTGGGCCCGTGGGCCATGGCCACTGAGCCTGCGCGTCCGGAGCCTGTGCTCCACAACGGGAAAGGCCACAACAGTGAGAGGCCCGCGTACCGCAAAAACAAACAAACAAACAAACAAAAAAAGACACTCATGACAGCGGAAACTGAGTGAGAAAATCCCGAGAGCTGGAAACTCAGTGCTTCTTTCTACCTGTGTCATCTCTGGCAAGTCACTTATCCTTGCTCATCATCTTCAGGTTCTCATCTGTGAAGGAGGATGGTAAGTAATAGTGCTTGATAAGTTGTCTGTGTTTAAGTTTAAAACAGTTGTCAAATAATATTTATGAACATAATTCGAAGATGTTTATCACATGGTTGGGAAAAAAATGAATGCAGCAAAATAGGAAAAGAGTGATGGGAAAATGTTGGAGAGGAACATTGTGGCCAAATTTCAGAAGTTTTAGGGTTCATTCTAGAGGAACCGAGGAAATACTGAAAGTTGTTAAGCATGGACACTGTATTGTTTTAGGAAAATTAATCTGTAATCTCAGAGCTGAATGTTTTGAAATAGCGACAATTAATGTATAGAAATTAGCAATGTTTTACAGTATTCTAGGAGAGATATTGCTGATTACTTTCAAGGTAATGATACTAGGAATATAAAAGAAGACAGAACTATCACAGAGAAAATAATATCAGGTTTGATAGCTAAATATACACGGGGGAGTGAAGAAGGAGATATGATTATGTCATTTTGAGCCTATTAGCCTATCAAGGCAAATGATGGATCAATTGTGTTGCAGAGACAGATATTCTATTTTTGTTTAGAGTGATTTGTGCGTGTGTGCGAGTCCATGCACGTGTGTGTGTGTGTGTGTGTGTGTGTAACATCCACCAAGTGGAGATACTTTAGTGTAAAGTCACAAAGCTGAATGAAAACACCCAAGAGGGAATGTATGTCTCCTGATTATCTATAATGACATCTACTTGACCACAGAAAATAGACTTTTAGGACATTACTAGTTCAGGTGACAGAAATATACATTTTAATTTTGTTGCTTAATCATTTAAGCACAAAGAAAATTTGAGTCCAGTCAGATGGGGTCAATAAAACTAAAAAGCCCAAAATGTCTAGGTTTAAAATTTGAAATTTAACCTAAACCTTGATGATGTTAATAGGGCAAGTTATATTTGTTGGTCATATAAGATTATTTTTAATATCAAGCCATCAGATCCAAACTGTGAGAATGATACACATAATTCTTCAGCGGGTTTCAGGAGAATTGCAAAGAAATTTAGGGGACTGGGCCGGGAAAGACTATCACTTACTACTTTAGAATAACTGTGATTTTCTTCTATTGTCTGTGTGGTGGCTTTCTGACATTTTTCTCTTTGAAACTTATAATCTCTGTCTTCCTGAAATCATAGATTTTAGATGAGTCAAGGTCCAAAATTAGCAGGAAAGGGCAGAGACTAAATGAAACTTTTCATCACTTGTGATTGGAAACGTTTCCCATCTGACTATCCATCTTATAAAAATCTTAATTCAACACAAATTTATGTTCCGAAAGTAAGATGGATCTAAAAAAATTTTTAATATATATTCAATCTGCAAGAAAACATTGATTTTAATAAGACTGCCACCTTAGCTTTTCTGCATTATAGCATAAGCTGTAATATGCGTAAACTTGTTTTCCTTGTTTATAGTTTAGTCGTTTTAAAGTAGTCTCCTAAGACACATACACCTGTAAAGACTTTACTGTTATGACAACTTTAAAGAGCTGGATTAAAAAAAGAAAGAAAACTGTTAACTCAAACATTTATTCTTACAGTAAACTTAGAAAACCCAATCTTTTCTAAAACTTATATTGACAAATCTCACTGTTTTCTATCTTTCTCAATTTAATTTTTAGATGGCTGGATTTCACAGAATTTTTTGTCACTTGGGTAGTAAGTGGAAGGGAATATTATCTCAACCTCACCGAAGTTTAATAGGGTAAATTTCTGTCACACCAGCAGAGATAGACTACAAAATAAGGACTTTGGGAACTAATTATAGTTAATATTTATTGAGAGTTTACAACCTTAGGCACTGGGTTCAGACAGGTAAGTCATTTAACCAACATGACAACAGCAGGTGCTTCTATTAACATCTTTATTTTAATGGATAAGGAAATCCAGTCTTAGTGCTTAAGTCAATAGTTCTCAAACTTTGGTGTGTATCACAGTCACCACGAGAACTATTAAAGGATATGAGGTCTAGGCTTCTTGAAATAGAGGAAGGCCTGGACTTTGCATTTTTACCAAGTTCTCCAGATGCTTCTGAATGCCACCAAAGTTAGAGAACCATTAGCTTAAGTATCTTGCCTAAAGTAATAAATGGAAGAGCTGATATTTAAACCCTAGGTGATAAGATGCCAATAATTTGTGCTCTTAACTAACATGCTGTCAGTCTCCATTTGTATTTACTCACTCTTCCAAATTACTAGGATGTCTGTATAGTTTCTGAAAAAAACAAATATCTAAATGACCTCCTCCTCCTTTGAACAAAATGAACCAATGGTCTCTCATAGTATATAGGTTTTCTAATTAACTCTAAAATAAAGAAGTGTGCTATTGATATTAGATACAAATATAACAAATATATATATATATTTATTTTTATATTTATATAAAATAAAAAATTATATATATATTTACCTATATATATTTATATATATATTTATAAATATATTTATATATATATTTACCAAAATAGTATTTTGGTAAATTGCCTCTGTAAATTTTCTAGCAGGAACAGGGTAAAGGTATTGCAGGAGTCGTTTCTGTCTTGGAAGTGTGGTTAAAGCTGATGAATTCTGAGACGGCTGAACACTGGCGGGTCTACAGACCTGGGAGACTATACATGACATCTCTGCAGCTTATAACACAATAAAATGAATTTTTAATAATGTGCTTCCCTTACACACTGGACATTCAAATACTTTACACTATTGGGTATAAAATGAAGCTAAACATTAGCATTAATGGTTTAACACAGAAACTGTTTACTTTGCAGCTCTTACTATAAATCTGTTTTGAAAACAACATAATGGAGCAGCAGCCCTGAACCTCACATCAAGTACTTTCCCCATGAGACACACTGGTAACAACTACAAGTGTAGTTAAGGTTTTCTTTTTCTGGCCCATAAGGAATTTTTTTTTTTTTTTCCTGTGCTTGGAGTAGAAAATGCTTTTCAGACAGTTTTGGGGAAAATACTGAAAAAGCTCTTATTTACTTTTATGGACATATGACTATAGCATCCCCTGCTGATGACTGCTGGGATTAAAGTGCATGCGATGCTGACCTCAGAATTCACAGTTGCTCAAGCCGTGTCATGTCACTGGTGAGGCAGAGCAATAATGCTACCTCAACTTGTCTTATCTGACCTTTAGACCACTGTTAGGTGTTTAGGTTTTCTTTCATTAATTCGTTTATTCAGCAAATATTTATTGAATGCCCCTTCTGGCTGGAGATACTCTAGATGTCTGTGATATAGGTGTGAACCAAACAAAGCTCCTTCCCTCATGGGTTACCTATTAGGGTGTGGGAGAGGGATAGAGACAGAGATGAAGAGAGATGAAGATGGAGAGAGAAAGAAGACAAAGACAGGTGTATACATAGTAAGTCAGGTGGTGATAAGCATTATGGGGAATGAAAATAGAAGCAAGATAGCAGAAGAAGCAAATGCAGAGGGGGTTGAGAGCTTCTGTTTTTTATAGGCTGATCTGTACTTTGTGGGGGTTTTTCCTTCCCATCCTTTGAAAGCATGCACTAACATAAGCAAAAAGGATACAACATCTGTTTCATAACACAGCTGCACTTTAGGAAATGTACCAACTACATCTACATAATTTTGCCTCTAGCAGAAGACCTCAAAGTTCTCCCACAGTGATGAGAATAATAATAAGTCCCAATCAGAAGTCAGAGCACAAAGCTGAGGCAGGGGTAGGCAACCCACAGGTGAGGAATGAAATGAGAGACATATCTGCCTGTGGAGGTGCAAGGCATGTTTTTAGAAAAACATTTACATTCAAAATAAATGCATCAATCTTTGCTTTGCATCAGAGCTACATTTGAAGTTGTTTTTAAGACCAAGCTCTTTTTCTTTCTTTCTCTTTGAAAAATCAGAATTGTTTGTCACAAAGCTAGTGGAACAGAGCACTGTAAAAATGATACAAGGTCACAGCTGTTTGCACATTGCATTTCAAAATCTGAAACCGTGTTATTACAATCCCGTTCTTAATGTGGACACATCTGCACAATGGATAAGGATGGCTTTCAGCTTTACCCCTGTTTCTGGCCCCTGTCCTAAGACCACCCAGGTAGCTATGGCCCACCCTGACCATGTCAGAAGAGAGAGATTACTTGTGTGGAGCTCATATGAGCCAAATCTCAGAGCAACAGAATGAATAATTTCTGTTTCCAGGTGTGTTAAACCAAGAAAGAGAAAACTCAGTTGAATTTATTCAATAGCATTGATCAGTAGAAAGAAATATGGTTAGAAAATGAGAATCCATTATGAGCAGAAAGATGGAAGACACAGCCAGGACATTGACTGCCTTTCATCCCTCTGCCTCTCCCAAGGCAAACCCCAACTTTGAGTCAGTCAAAGCTTCTGCCTTCTCAACATTTATACCCAGGCTGCTATGCATGCTCAGGAAAAATCACATACTTTTAGGTGAATGGGAATATGACAAATTCATGGTCCTCAAAATAGCCTGGGAAATGGTCCTCAGAATACCCTGGAAAATTCTATGTTTCTAGTCAATTCTATATCCAATTTTTAACCTTGGCTTCTCTCCGCAACTGATGACCTCATCAGACCTTATCACAACCTTCCTCTCAGGAGAAGAGCTACCTTCTCGTTACAGGCAGAAATAGAGACCACCTGGTTGTTCTTCCCCAATCTCGCTGACACCTACATCACCTACAAATGTATCAGCATCTGTTCAGTTCTTCCTTATCCCCTCCTCCTTCGGTGGCAGAGGTCTTAGTCTAGCTGTTCTAGATGACACTTTCCCCAGTCCTCCCATATTCTCAGTGAACTTGTGGTATCACTCATCCACCTAGCCTTCCATTCCCTCTGCCTACTGGCTTTCTGAGGCCCTGTGCAGTAGGGTAAATCAATGGGCTTTGAGGTTTATAGTTGCAGAGTTTCTGCACAAGTTGCAAAGTTTCTCTCAAACTCAGTTTCCTCATCTGTCAAGTGGGGATCAGGGTATCTCTCCACAGGGGTTTTGTAAGGATTAAGTGACATAATATGCAAAGCACTTGGATCATAGCAAGTATTCAAAAAAAAGATGGCTTTTATTATTGCTTGTCTTACTTCTACGGCAGCATACTACCAGTTTTTGCAACAGTCTTTTCAATACATGTTTACTTATATTTCCAATTTTATCCTTACAAAAGCTTATAATGTAAGCAGGACAGATGTAGAAATAGATTCAAACTAATAAAGTTGCTTTCTCAAGGTCACAGAAATAGGTGCTGGTGAAACTGGGACTCAAAATTAGATTCTCTGAATCCTGCTTCAGTGTGTGTGCACCTACATTTTCTGCCTTTTTTAGTGTCTGATTCCTTATGGGGAGTATGCTACTGTCTGTGAATTTTGGACTCATTTGAACTTAGGAGCTAATGAGCTGCTATCATTATAAAATAAAGCTTGTATCTCTCTGTGCAGATATCATTTGTGTTTTTCTTTGTATTGTGGGTTACATACAAGTTTGTTGTTCTTAATGTATGCAAAGTGGGATAGGCACTAATTGCATTACCTGAAGTAAAGACTACAGCTCTGTGAGGTTAAGAAAACTACAATAGATTTTATATAATGCCTTGTGAACAAAACTCCAAACACTTCTTACAAAGACTATATAACATATGGTTTAGGATCCATTTGAATTTTCAAGTGTAAAAAAAACATCCAGGGAAAGAAAATTTGTGGATTTTTTTTCTTCAGCCATTCTTTATTTTATACATTTGAGGTTTAGGAGAAATTTTGAGAAGTCAATTAGTTCAGTTGGCTGTTTTCAAGAGTATATTTAGGTCACTTGAATTTCAAGATACTTTACAGTTTATGTAAACATCTTACATCAGTATGAAATCACATTTTGGGAATGGTTTCTTTATTCCATTTGGGGAAAAATAACTATTTTTTGAACTATTAGAATAAAGACTGACCCAGTGAATGAAGAATCAGGAATACATAAGAAGGTGCTGGCATAAATTTAAACACAGAAAACAGAATTCTTACAGGAGTTGTAAGAATCAAAGTACTTATTCCCCTAGCTGCTGGGAGAGTTGGAATTGCTGTGGCTAAGGAAAACTGCCTCATTTAATATTATACCTGGTCCTGGGGGCAGCCCACATCCAGTAGCCAATAAATAGGGTTGTATAAAGGCCTGGCCTTCTTGCCCCAATTCAAAATGGCATGGAAATGTGTCAAAGAGAAATAGTACCAGACACATGTTAAATGTAGCAAGACAGATTTTATTCAGACTACTGCACTAGAGGAGATTAACTCCAGTATAAATGAAGCTCAGTTCCAACTAAGAAAAAGGTAACTAAGATTTTAAAATGGAGAACAGGGAGAGAATGAAAATGGGCTAGAGGAAGTGAAAAAAAGGGGAACCAAAATGTGAATGGGGGGCTACAGGGAAATAAAAGTTAAAAAAGGGAGGTAAGTGGAAAATTGCTGAAAATGGTTTGGCAATTTGGGTAAGGATGGTGTGCGTTTTGTGGTCTGTCAACACTGCATTTTCTTGAGCAAAGACTCAGCGCAGGTATTGGGAACACCTTTAGGGTCATGGCCTAGTGCAGGTAGAAGCCAGGCCAAAGCTTTGAGCAACCTTTGTGCTGTGTGAGAGGTCACAGTTCACAAGGTAATCCTCATTTCCAATACTCCTTTTTGGGATGACTGGGCATCCATTGAGACTGCAATGAAGCATGACTTCTCCCTCTACACAATCTGGCCTCCCCTCACTCTCCTGTCTTCCACAGGTATTGATCCCAAGATCTCTAATCAACATCTGACATGCTAGTCTCCATCTGAAGCTATTTCTGGGGGAATCTAGCCTCTAACAATGTGCTTCTCATAACAGTAGTCCCTTGACTGTTTACAAATTTGAAATAGATGATTCTTTATTCCCTCCAAACATATCTTGCTATATAAGTCAAACATCATTATAGCCTTAAAAGTTATACCAGCTATAAGATTGTGGCCCTTCATTTTAGCTAAAAAGTTATGGTTTATTTTGGCTGACACATTATAAAGTCATTTATGTGTAAATTTCTACACATCCTACATTTGAAGTTTTGGTTTTTGCTATAATGATATATTCTGTCCTTGAATAACTGAAATGGATCAATGGTTCAAAGGTTATCTACTAAATCATAAATATAAAGAGAGGCATCACAACATAAATGCTGCAATTCAACATTATAAATACAAATATATTACATTTTAAGTACAGAATTAATTGGATGGCCACAGCAAATAAATCTGGCATGATGCTTTTAAACAAGCAATCAAAAACAGTGCTGACAGGAAGAACTGTATATATGAAAACTGGATTTTATTGGACCAGTGGTTCATCTGTCTCTACTTTTGGAACATTGTTTGTATTGGAAATTTGTCAAATAACATCATGAAATCATTGAAGCTACCGCATAATTGTCAAACAAAAAGCACAGTGATCTCGCTAGTCAACCAAATTAGTTGTTTTTACAAGAAGTGAAAAACATTGCTTTCTCGCGTGAAATTGGTGAATTTAGTTTCAAAACATAGAAACTGATCCAAAGTTTGAGTCCTTGAACAAGAATCATAATATTTCCCTCCAAAATTTAAAAAAAGGGCAAAGTTATGGATAAACCTTAACTTCAGAAAGAATGGAACAGAAGCAATTGTTAAAATTTATTTTATTAAATAGCACTATGGGCATCAACTTATATTAAGATGCTGACTGTCAAGAATTACTCTCTCAGATAGATAACCTTACAGTGGGACAAATCCTTGATATGCAGAGAACGAATGAGTTCCTGGCATGTGAGAGGTAAGTGTTCTATGAGATCATGTTTTCTTTATTATGAAACCCCCATGTTATAGAAGATGTCATTTTTAACTTTGGTAATGATTACTTTGTGAACCTGAATGAAGCTTGGAAAAGGTGTACTGGCATTAACACTGAAGAAATACCATTTATGTGGAGTCAACAAGGATGGCCATATCTATCAGAAGTCAGTTTTATTCACAAAGTGTGCTTGGTATCCAATAGAACACTTCCCGGGGTTATTTCTATGTTGAAGGAAAACGTAGATGTTATGAATGTGAGAAAATTTTAGCCATGTAATATAGGTATTTTCAACATTCTGGAAAGAAGAAAAAAGCAACAATCTTATATGAAGTTTTATTTTTTTTCTACTCTGAAGTGCATAGAAAAATATTCATATTTTTTTCTATCATCCAAACTTTTAAAAACAGATTCTTTTAACACATATGCCTCTTTTGGCATCACCCCATTTCCCTGCAATCCAATTATAGTAAAACAAAGAATATTTTACATTTCTATCTCTCTGCTTTCTTATCTCCTGTTCTTTCTATAGCCCACTACAATAAGGTTTCCATTTACACTCCTCACTGAAACCACTTTTGCCAATGACAGACTGTCTTCCATCTCAGCAAGTTCAAGAGTAACATTTTCAGATATCTCAACAAATTTTTGCCAATTGAATTCCTGCTTTTTTTCATATACATATGCTTTATAAATATATATAATTTATATGATAATATAAATAAAAAATATATAATGTGAAAGACTTGTAACAAAAGACAGTCATTCTTTATCTAAACTCCCCACTCCTTATTCCCATTTTCAGAGAAAAATACTTTTGAATTATTGTTGTTTCTTCTTATATTTGTCTTTATAAAAGCTATTATTCTCAGTTTTTCCATTTAATGCATTATTTATTGATTTTATACTATTAATGGGCAAATGACCTGAATAGACATTTTTCCAAAGGAGATATATGAATAGACAACAGACACATGAAAATACGCTCAGCATCACCAGTCATTGGGAAAATGCAAATCAAAACTACAATGAAATGTTCCCTCATGCCTGTTAGAAGGCCAACCGTCAAAAAGCCAAGAGATAGCAAATGGTAGCAAAGAAGTGGGGAAAAGAGAAGCTTTGTGCACTGTTGGTTGGAATGTAAATCAAAACAGCCACTATGGAAAACAGTGTGTCCATCAATGAACAGATGGATAAAGAAGTTGTGGTGTGTATATATATATATATATATATATATATATATATATATATATATACACACACACACAATGGAATATTATTCAGCTATAACAAAGAATGAAATCTTGCCATTTGCAACACTATGGATGGAACCTGAGGGCATTATGCTAAGTGAAATAAGTGAGACAGAGAAAGACAAAGACATTTATATATGAAATTTTAAAAAAAGAAAAAGAAAGAAAAAAAAACTTATAGAAAAAGAGATCAGACTTGTGGTTACCAGAGGTGAGGAGTAGGACGGAGGAGTAATTGAAGGAATGTGGTCAAAAGGTACAAACTTGCAGTTGTAAAATAAAGAGATAATTACTAGGATGTAATGTACAATATGATGACTGCTGTGTGTTATATGTGAGAATTGTCCAGAGAGTAAATTCTAAGAGTTCTCATCACAAGGAAAAAAATTTGCTTTTTCTTTTTGTTGTGTCTATATGAGATGATGGATGCTAACTAAATGTACTGAGGTAATCATTTCACAATATATGTAAACTTTTACAATGATGTAAGTCAGTTATATCTCAATAACACATGAATGATAGAGGTCCTTCTCAGTGATTTTAAACACATTGGATTATTGATCCCTTTTAACTTGAAGACATCTATCTGAAGCTCTCTGTTTTTCTTTAATCTCTACTGATTGTTCTCTATGCCTGTTGTACAGCTCTGCACCCAGGACTCGCTTCACTATCGTTTTGTGAGCTCCTTGTACCATACTTGTGTGAGATCCACTGGTTCCTAGACCCTTTCTTTTTCTCTTTCTTATTTTACTTGACTGTTTAATGATGCAAAAACTAACCTAGCTCCATGGGAAAGTGTGCATAGGAGGTAAAAATGCTTAAGATTATACACTCTTGAACATGTCTATATTTTAAATTCAGGTTCGATTAAAAATTTTGGTGGTTATAAAAATCTGGGTTGGAGTTGGTTCCCCTCCCCATTTTGAAGGTATTGTGCCATTGTCAAATTTCCAACGTGGTTTAAATAAATCCAATGATTTTCAGATTTCAGATCTTTGGATGTGATGTGTTGTTTTTCTCCTTATCTCTGGAAGATTTTGTAGTATTATCTTTGTCCTGAAATTTTATCATCATTCATCAGTCTTTTGTCATATGTGGTTTATTTTGTGAAAAATATTTTAATAACTTTAGAAGTAAATTTAATTTTACATCACAGAATTAGTTAAGGGTTTGAGGGGATGACACATTTCTCATGCAGACAGCTACCTAAAACTTTGGAGAAAATGTGACCAATTTTACTTGCTAGTCAGTTTACAAGGAAGAGTAGGCAATATACCCTAATAGACGGGGGCGGGGTGGGGGGATGTCTGGTTTATACAGAATACTGAGACCTGGTTCTTTCAACTTTCCCCGGCTCTCCTCCTCCACTCCTTCTCCATCTCTCTCTACCCTCAAATCCATCATGTCCTGTACGCTTGATGTCTCAACTTAGTCTTACTATTTTCTTCACTCTCCTTCATTACCATCACATTTGAATTGGTAAGTTCACCTAGAGGCTACATCTCACAGGAGATTGAAACTGAATCAGTACAGGCAGTTTTCCTCTTGAAATTTTGGCTGACCTAACATTTTACAAGACAGTTGGACCCTCTTTCTGGGTCAGATCAGTCCTTCCTGTTGTTTGTACAGTTTCTACTTTTCCTAGAGCTCTAAAAACTAATAAAAATTCTCTGTTTACACTTGTATTTAAACTGAAAGAAATACACATGTTTACTTCATGGATAGGGTTGTATATAAGCAGAAGAAACAGAATAGCTACGTATTTCAGTTAGAAGATTTTATGCTTTAATGCTCTGATTCTCAAAAACCAGTTCATTATTTACTTTTGGGCAGTTCCACTCTTAGTTCAAACAAATCAGTAAGTTAATCAGTTATTCACGTTGCTGATTATGGAGAACTTGTGGAGTATTTTATTGGTTGGGAAATTTTTGATGCCAAGATATTTTGAGAATTTTTTTGATAAAGCAATGCTGTGTGACAAAAAGAACTAAGCAGACTGGGTTAAAGCCCCTACCCTCTAGCCCCTCTGGGGACATTTAGTATTTGTGTGACCTTCTGTAAATTATTTAGCCTCTCTGGTTGTTTGTGGATGCATTTATATCATGAGATTATACTCTCCTGAATTGAAGTGATACCGTGAGGTCCTTTGTGGTCCTCAAAGTTCTGATTTGATATCCTTCAAGTGATAAAAATTATAAGAAACTTAGGAAGGTTAACAACTGACTATGGTTTTAAAGAAAGGAAGAAATGATTGTTTTAGTGGGTACTTGTGGATAGACTGGTTTATTGTGTTGAGAAATTTGATTTCTATGATTCCAAAACTTTTTCTGAAAATTTGTTTAATTAGCTACCTGTGAAATAGGTCTGTAGTGCATTAAATACCACCACAGAAATCTTTAAAAGTGGTCTTGATATGGGTGGGGGTTTTTTCCCCTACATTTGATCAGAGTGCAGAAATCTGAACCATGTAATGCCTTGAGAGCTTTTTAAGCTCTGTTACTCCCTAAATCTATTTAAAGTAATAAAAACAAAAGCCATAAAATTTTTCATATCTAAAAGAATTGACTTTACTGAGGCCTTCACATCCCCAGAGATTTACTGGCTAATCCCACTCTTATTCTATTTACACATCTCTTATTTATATTCAATCTGAAGTGATCTAGGCATAATTTTTTTCTCTCGTAGAAGAGTTATCTCTTGAGTCTATTCTTAAAATGGAATAAAATAAGATGTATACACCAAACCTGAAATGCACTGTGCATGAGGAAAGTATAAATCCCTCGAATTTAAGAGTTAAAGGGATCTGGTATACAGTAAGGAGAAGAGTGGGTATTGCAAATCAATGTGACTTTTTTGCGAAGCATTTATTTTTTAGTTTTGTAAATACAAACCCATAAGATGAGAAATCAATCATAATACATCTCTATTTATAAATTTGGGGATCAGCTAATCATTCTTGGAGTTTAGAGTTTGCTTTTTCTGTGATATGGACATGTAAAAGATTTACTGCTTCTATATTAAAGCATTCAGCTGTTAGGTAAAATAATAGCAATGAGGAAGACTCTTCTTTGAATACCCACACCACTGCTTAATCTAATGAGTTACTATAACTACTTGGGCATCAGGTTTTTCCTCTGTAAAATGAAGGGATTGATAGGCTAAACTTACACTCAAGTAATTATTATAATTGAATTGATTATAATAAACATTGTAATTTTATTTTCTGTTTCATTTCCATGACTTTAGGGGTTTTTTTGTTTGTTTTTTGAGCTTATGTGAAACTTAAGTAATTTTAAATACTAGTTATCTTTTATGAATCAGCAAAGAAATAATAATACAGTCACAGTGGCCACTCTAGGTGTTTTCTGTTTAAATATATGGCTATATTTATATTAGATAGTTGAATGTAGAAAAAAATATTTTTTCAAACAAGAATAATTATAAGAATGTCCTCTAGAGGGATCCATTTTATTGCTTTATAGCCACAGGCTTGAAATTGTCCTAAATTTTTGTTTAATACATATTAAAATATTGAAGATTTACTGCCATGACTATTTCATGAAGGGGGGGGACAAAATCACAAAAAAATCATGAAAAATTTAAAGAATCTTTTTTTATAGAGATGAAAGGTCCATTTTATGCAGATAAACATTTTTAATATGGTATGAAACTAATGATATAATAGATTTTCATGGAAAATAAATTCCTTTTCCATACATAATAACTCTTAAAACTCCATTCTTTTATTGGAACTTACAATGCCCGTTAAATTTTAGTCTTAGTTTGATAAAATGTTCCCCAATAAAGTCAAGTCGGGAATTATATATGTCAATCTTCAGAACAGATTTAACATGGTGGCAAATGATGAACTACTGCATCATTTATACATTCTTTGCACATCCCCAGTTATATTTTTTTCATTGTTTAAAATAAAACCATTAAAGTATGACATATCTAAATGAAACTAAGGGTAATTATTTTTTAAAGTATATATGTGTAGGTATTGAACAATGTTATTTCTATAATTTAGGAGTTTCTTTGTTTTAATGACACATTTACAATTTTAATTGCTTTTTTTTTTTTCATTTTAACATCTTTATTGGAGTATAATTGCTTTACAATGCTTTGTTAGTTTCAGCTTCACAACAAAATGAATCAGTTATATATATACATATGTTCCCATATCTCTTCCCGCTTGCGTCTCCCTCCCTTCCACCCTCCATATCCCACCCCTCCAGGCGGTCACAAAGCACCGAGCTGATCTCCCTTTGCTATGCGGCTGCTTCCCACTAGCTATCTACCTTACGTTTGGTAGTGTATATATGTCCATGCCTCTCTCTCACTTTGTCACCGTTTACCCTTCGCCCTCCCCATAGCCTCAAGTCCATTCTCTAGTAAGTCTGTGTCTTTATTCCTGTTTCACCCCTAGGTTTTTCATGACATTTTTTTTTTCTTAAATTCCATATATATATGTTAGCATACGGTATTTGTCTCTCTCTTTCTGACTTACTTCACTCTGTATGACAGACTCTAGGTCTATCCACCTCATTACAAATAGCTCAATTTCGTTTCTTTTTATGGCTGAGTAATATTCCATTGTATATGTGTGCCACATCTTCTTCATCCATTCATCCGATGATGGACACTTAGGTTGTTTCCATCTCTGGGCTATTGTAAATAGAGCTGCAATGAACATTTTGGTACATGACTCTTTTGGAATTATGGTTTTCTCAGGGTATATGCCCAGTAGTGGGATTGCTGGGTCATATGGTAGTTCTATTTGTAGTTTTTTAAGGAACCTCCATACTGTTCTCCACAGTGGCTGTATCAATTTACATTCCCACCAACAGTGTAAGAGGGTTCCCTTTTCTCCACACCCTCTCCAGCATTTATTGTTTCTAGATTTTTTGATGATGACCATTCTGACCGGTGTGAGATGATATCTCATTGTAGTTTTGATTTGTATTTCTCTAATGATTAGTGATGTTGAGCATTCTTTCATGTGTTTGTTGGCACTCTGTATATCTTCTTTGGAGAAATGTCTATTTAGGTCTTCTGTCCATTGCTGGATTGGGTTTTTTGGATTTTTTGAAATGAAGCTGCATGAGCTGTTTATAAATTTAGAGATTAATCCTTTGTCAGTTGCTTCATTTGCAAGTATTTTCTCCCATTCTGAGGGTTGTCTTTTTGTCTTCTTTATGGTTTCCTTTGCTGTGCAAAAGCTTTTAAGTTTCATTAGGTTCCATTTGTTTATTTTTGTTTTTATTTCCATTTCTCTAGGAGGTGAGTCAAAAAGGATCTTGCTGTGATTTATGTCATAGAGTGTTCTTCCTATGTTTTCCTCTAAGAGTTTTATACTGTCTGTCCTTACATTTAGGTCTTTAATCCATTTTGAGTTTATTTTTGTGTGTGGTGTTAAGAAGTGTTCTAATTTCATCCATTTACATGTAACTGTCCAGTTTTCCCAGCACCAATTATTGAAGAGGCTGTCTTTTCTCCATTGTATATTCTTGCCTCCTTATCAGAGATAAGGTGACCATATGTGCATGGGTTTATCTCTGGGCTTTCCATTGATCTATATTTCTTTTTTCTCTTTCTTTTTTTTTTGGTGGTATGTGGGCCTCTCACTGTTGTGGCCTCTCCTGTTGCGGACCACAGGCTCCGGATGCGCAGGCTCAACGGCCATGGCTCACGGGCCCAGCCGCTCCACAGCATGTGGGATCTTCCCAGACCAGGGCACGAAACCGTGTCCCCTGCATCGGCAGGCAGACTCTCAACCACTGCACCACCAGGGAAGCCCCCCATTGATCTATATTTCTGTTTTTGTGCCAGTAGCATACTCTCTTGATTACTGTAACTTTGTAGTATAGTCTGAAGTCAGGGAACCTAATTCCTCCAGCTCCATTTTTCTTTCTCAATATTGCTTTGGCTATTTGGGGTCTTTTGTGTTTTCATACAAATTGTGAAAATTTTTGTTCTAGTTCTGTGAAAAATGCCATTGGTAGTTTGATAGAGATTGCACTGAATCTGTAGATTGCTTTGGGTAGTATAGTCATTTTCACAATGTTGCTTCTTCTAATCCAAGAACATGGTATATCTCTCCATCTATTTGTATCATCTTTAATTTCTTTCATCAGTGTCTTATAGTTTTCTGCATACAGGTCTTCTGTCTCCTTCAGTAGGTTTATTCCTAGGTACTTTATTCTTTTTGTTGCCATGGTAAATGGGAGTGTTTCCTTAATTTCTCTTTCAGATTTTTCATCATTAGTGTATAGGAATCCCAGAGATTTCTGTGCATTAATTTTGTATCCTGCTACTTTACCAAATTCAATGATTAGCTCTAGTAGTTTTCTGGTAGCGTCTTTAGGTTTCTCCATGTATAGTATCATGTAATCTGCAAACAGTGTCAGCTTTAGTTCTTCTTTTCCAATTTGTAATCCTTTTATTTCTTTTTCTTCTCTGATTTCTGTGGCTTAAACTTCCAAAACTATGTTGAATAACAGTGGTGAGAGTGGGCAACATTGTCTTGCTCCTGATCTTAGTGGAAATGGTTTCAGATTTTCACCATTGAGAATGATGTTGGCTGGGGGTTTGTCACATATGGCCTTTATTATGTTGAGGTATTTCCCTCTTTGCCTATTTTCTGGAGGATTTTTATCATAACTGGGTGTTGAATTTTGTTGCAAGCTTTTCCTGCATCTATTGAAATGATCATATGGTTTTTCTCCTTCAGTTTGTTAATATGGTGTATCACATTGATTGATTTTGCATACATTGAAGAATCCTTGCATTCCTGGGATAAACCCACTTGATCATGACACCATGATCTTTTTAATGTGCTATTGGATTCTGTTTGTTAATATTTTGTTGAGGATTTTTGCATCTATGTTCATCAGTGATATTGGCCTGTAGTTTTATTTTCTTCTGACATCTTTGTCTGGTTTTGATATCACAGTGATGGTGGCTTTGTAGAATGAGATTGGGAGTGTTCCTCCCTCTGCTCTATTTTGGAAGAGTTTGAGAAGTATAGGTGTTAGCTCTTCGCTAAATATTTGATAGAAATCGTCTGTGAAGCCATCTGGTCCTGGGCTTTTGTTTGTTGGAAGATTTTTAATCACAGTTTCAATTTCAGTGCTTGTGATTAGTCTGTTTATATTTTCTATTTCTTCCTGGTTCATTCTCAGAACGTTGTACTTTTCTAAGAATGTGTCCATTTCTTTCAGGTTGTCCATTTTATTGGCATATAGTTGCTTGTAGTAATCTCTCATGATCCTTTGTATTTCTGCAGTGTCAGTTGTTCCTTCTTTTTCATTTCTAATTCTGTTGATTTGAGTCTTCTCGCTTTTTTTCTTGATGAGTATGGCTAATGGCTTATCAATTTTGTATATCTTCTCAATGAACCTGCTTTAAGTTTTATTGATCTTTGCTATTGTTTTCTTCATTTCTTTTTCATTTATTTCTGATCTGATCTTTATGATTTCTTTCCTTCTGCTAACTTTGTGGGGGGTTTTGTTCTTCTTTCTCTAATTGCTGTAGGTGTAAGGTTAGGTTGTTTATTTGAGATTTCTCTTGTTTCCTGAGGTAGGATTGTATTGCTATAAACTTCCCTCTTAGAACTGCTTTTGCTGCATCCCATAAGTTTTGAGTTGTTGTGTTTTCATTGTCATTTGTTTCTAGTTATTTTTTGATTTCCTCTGTGATTTCTTCAGTGGTCTCTTGGTTATTTAGTAGCATATTGTTTAGCTTCTATGTGTTTGTATTTTTTACCATTTGTTTCCTGTAATTCATACCTAGTCTCTTAGTGTTGTGGCCAGAAAAGATACTTGGTATGATTTCAATTTTTAAAAATTTACCAAGGCTTGATTTGTGACCCAAGATATGATCTATCCTCGGGAATGTTCCATGAGCACTTGAAAAGAAAGAGTATTCTGTTGTTTTGGGATGGAATGTTCTATAAACACCAGTAGAGTCCATCTTGTTTAATGTGTCATGTGAAGCTTGTGCTTCCTTACTTATTTTCATTTTGGATGATCTGTCCACTGGATGAAAGTGGGCTTTTAAATTCCCCTAGAATAATTCTGTGTTACTGTTGATTTCCCCTTTTTATGGCTGTTAGCATTGCCTTATGTATTGAGGTGTTCCTATGTTGGGTTCATAAATATTTACAATTGTTATATCTTCTTCTTGGATTAATCCCTTGGTCATTAGGTAGTGTCCTTCTTTGTCTCTTGTAATAGTCTTTATTTTAAAGTCTATTTTGTCTGATATGAGAATTGTTACTCCAGCTTTCTTTTGATTTCCATTTGCATGGAATATCTTTTTCCATCCCCTCACTTTCAGTCTGTATGTGTCCCTAGGTCTGAAGTGGATCTCTTGTAGACAGCATATATGTGGGTATTGTTTTTGTATCCATTCAGCCAATCTATGTCTTTTGCTTGGAGCATTTAAACCAGTTCATTTAAGGTAATTATTGATATGTGTGTTCCTGTTACCATTTTCTTAATTGTTTTGGGTTTGTTTTTGTAGGTCTTTCTTTCTCTTGTGTTCCCAGCCTAGAGAATTTCCTTTAGCATTTGTTGTAAAGCTGGTTTGGTGGTGCTGAATTCTCTAAGCTTTTGCTTGTCTGTAAAGATTTTAATTTCTCCATTGAATCTGAATGAGATCCTTGCCGGGTCAAATAATCTTGGTTGTAGCTTTTTCCCTTTCATCACTTTAAATATGTCCTGCCACTGCCTTCTGGCTTGCAGAGTTTCTGCTGAAAGATCAGCTGTTAACCTTATGGGGATTCCCTTGTATGTTATTTTCGTCTTTTGCCTTGCTGTTTTAATATTTTTTTCTTTGTATTTATTTTTTGATAGTTTGATTAATATGTGTCTTGGCATGTTTCTCCTTGGATTTATCCTGTGGGACTCTCTGCCATTCTTGCACTTGATTGACTATTTTCTTTCTCATGTTAGGGATGTTTTTGCCTGTAATCTCTTCAAATATTTCCTCAGACCCCTTCTTTTTCTCTTCTTTTTCTGGGACCCCTATAATTCGAATGTTGGTGTGTTTAATGTTGTCCCAGAGGTCTCTGAGACTGTCCTCAATTCTTTTCATTATTCCTTTTTCATTTTGCTCTGTGGTAATTATTTCCCTTATTTTATCTTCCAGGTCACTTATCCATTCTTCTGCCTCAGTTATTCTGCTATTGATTCCTTCTAGATAATTTTAAATTTCATTTGTTGTGTTGTTCATCACTGTTTGCTCTTTAGTTCTTCTAGGTCCTTGTTAAACGTTTCTTGTATTTTCTCCATTCTATTTCCAAGATTTTTTTCATCTTTAGTATCATTACTCTGAATTCTTTTTCAGGTAGACTGCCTATTTCCTCTTCATTTGTTTGTTCTGGTGGGTTTTGCGCTTGCTCCTTCATCTGCTGCATGTTTCTCTGTCTTCTCATTTTGTTAAACTTACTGTATTTGGGATCTCCGTTTTTCAGGCTGCAGGTTCATACTTCCCATTGTTTTTGGTGTCTCCCCTCAGTGGGTGAGGTTGGTTCAGGGGCTTGTGTAGGCTTCCTGGTGGAGGGGACTGGTGCCTGTTTTCTGGTGAGTGGGGTTGGATCTTATCTTTCTGGTGGGAAAGGCCACCTCTGGTGGTGTGTTTTGGGGTTTCTGTGAACTTATTATGATTGTAGGCAGATTTTCTGCTAGTGGGTAAGGTTGTGTTCCTGTCTTGCTAGTGGTTTGGCATGGGGCATCCATCACTGGAGCCTGCTGGCTGTTGGGTGGAGCTGGGTCTTAGCATTGAGACAGAGATCTCTGGGAGAGCTCTCACAGATTGATATTACATTGGGCTGGGAGGTCTCTGGTGGTCCACTGTCCTGAATTCGGCTCTCCCACCTCAGAGGCTCAGGTCTGACATCAGGCCGGAGCACCAAGACCCTGTCAGCCACACTGTTCAGAAGAAAAGGGAGAAAAATAGAAATAAGAAAAATAGTAGAGCTTCCCTTGTGGTGTAGTGGTTGAGAGTCCACCTGCCGATGCAGGGGACATGAGTTTGTGCCCCGGTCTGGGAAGATCCCACATGCCGTGGAGCGGCTGGGCCCATGAGCCATGGCTGTTGAGCCTGCGCGTCCGGAGCCTGTGCTCCACAACGGGAAAGGCCACAGCAGTGAGAGGCCCGCGTACCAAAAAAAAAAAAAAAAAAGTAAATTAAAAAAATTAAATAATAATAATAATAAAAGAAGAGCACAACCAAGCAATAAACAAATCCACCAATTATAAGAAGTGCTAAAAACTAAGATAAACATAAAAATCAGAAATAAATCAGTTGCAGAGAGCAAACCCCAAGTCTACAGTTGCTCCCCAAGTCCACCTTCTCAATTTGGGATGATTCGTTGTCTATTCAGGTATACCACAGATGCAGGGTACATCAAGCTGATTGTGGAGTTTAATCCTCTGCTCCTGAGGCTGCTGGGAGAAATTTCCCTTTCTCTTCTTTGTTTACACAGCTTTTGGGTTTCAGTTTTGGTTTTGGCCCCACCTCTGTGTGTAGGTCACCCTCAGGCATCTACCTGTTCCCACCCAGACAGGAGGGGGTTAAAGCAGCGGCTGATTAGGGGGCTCTTGCTCATTCAGGCTGGGGTGGAGGGAGGGGTACGGTAGTCAGAAAGTGGGGCGAGCCTGCTGAGGCAGATGCCAGCGCAACGTTGCAACAGCCTGAAGTGCACCATGTGTTCTCCCAGGGAACTTGTCCCTGGATCACGGGACCCTGGCTCCCAGGCAGGGGGGTGTGGATAGTGACCTGTGCTTTTGCACAGGGTTCTTGGTGGCTGCAGCAGCAGCGTTAGCTTTTTATGCCTCTCTCTGGAGTCCGAGCTGATAGCCATGGCTTGTGTCCATCTCTGGCACTAGTTTAGGTGGTGATCTGAAGCCACTCTGCTTCAGCACCCCGAAACAATGGTCTCTTTCCTCTTAGGCACTTCCAGAATTTTTTCCAGACTCCCTCTTGGCTAGCTGTGGTGCACTAGCCTCCTTCAGGCTGTGTTCAAGCCGCCAACCCCCGTCCTCTCCCTGGGATCCGACCTCCGAAGTCCAAGCCTCAGCCCCCAGCCCCGCCTGCCCCGGCGGGTGAGCAGACAAGCGTCTCAGGCTGGTGAGTGCTTGCTCGTACCGAACCTCTGTGCAGGAATCTCTCCGCGTTGCCTTCTGCACCCCTGTTGCTGTTCTGTCCTCCGTGGCTCTGAAGCTTCCACCCTGCCCACCCCCTGTCTCTGCCAGTGAAGGGGCTTCCAGTGTGTGGAAACTTTTCCTACTTCACAGCTCCCTCCCACTGGTGCAGGTCCCGTCCCTATTCTTTTGTCTCTGTTTTTTCTTTTGTCCTACCCAGGTACGTGGAGAGTTTCTTGCCTTTTGGGAAGTCTGAGGTTTTCTGTCAGTGTTCAGTAGGTGTTCTGTAGGAGTTGTTCCACATGTAGATGTATTTTTTATGTATTTGTGGGGAGAAAGGTGATCTCCACATCTTACTCCTCTACCATCCTGAAGGTACCCTCTCTACTGTTTTTGTTCAGTTATTTTTCCCCAGTAAAATATGCTTTTTACTTATTTATTTTTTTGCTGATTCTTCCTAATAGAAAGAATATTTCTTTTAAATAACCTCAGTGACCTCTAACAGTAATTTTTGCTTCAAGTCACTTACTGACTGCTACTCTAAAGGAAAAATTTGGAATATTTTCTATGAGTTATGAGCCTAGAAAGTCTTATGAGCAAATATAGGTATCACCCCTATTTTATGGATAAATTTTAAAATAAATTGCATGCCATTTAAAAAATATAGCATTCTCAGACCAACACATTAAGCTTTTGTTGCTTATTTCCTTATTTGACACAGAAACTTCCATAGAACTTTTTGAAACAGAATAATGAATTCTATTTTGAAAGTATGAACTTTCATTCTGCTTTATGAAATAGTAGTTAGTTAACCTGGCTTTGTATTATCTCAAGATCAAAGAGATAAATGACTTTTTAGTCTCTAATAGAATATAAATAATCATGCCTCAACATGCTCTTTAAAAAAATACTCTGCTTGATTTTTGTTTCTATAAAACCTCTTTAATTATAGTGTTTCTGCTATTAAATGTACATAACCTATTGAAATTTTACACATTGATTCACTTTCCTAAATAATTCTCTCATTGTAAAATAATGCTAGAATTCTATACAGAATGTTTCAGTTCAATGTACATTCACTATATTCTTCTTGTTCTAAACACATAACTAACAATATAAAGAAAATGAAATCTCAACCATTATTTAAAACTAGGAATTGTAAATTGTTCTTTAATGCCTTTGAAAGTCATATAGGAGTTGTTTTCAAAAACATAAGCTTTCAAAAACTTTGTGAATTCTATTATGCTGTTTTATTATTATAAGGCAATTTTATAAATGACTTTTGAATCTTGGAGAAGGGACAAAACACGTTGTCTCAAGAATTAAATATGCAGATAAATTCAATGGCAGAATGTTTTCTCAGCCCAACCCCTCCTTTTTTCTGCATTTTTGTTCTCAGTAATTGGCATCATTTTATGTCCTTTTGTCCCTGATATCCCAAACCCATAGGTCACCATGTTCTCTTTGTTTTTCGAGTCTGATTTTTCACCTTTTACCCTCAAAGTTGCCTTAGTTTAGGCTTCTATTCTCTCTCTCTCTCTCTCTCTCTCTCTCTCTCTCTCCTCTCTCCATCTGCAATAGCTCTTGTCTGTTTACTAATTGCTTGAGAGGTAATTCTTGGACACATCCATGATCTATTGGTTTTATGTAATTTTTAATTGAGTAACTGTAACCAGGCTTTCTTTTATTGAATAACTTGTCTTAAATTTTAGAGTAACTACAGTTGGAATTACAAGCTGACCCCCTACCAGGTTTCAAGCCAAAAGTATCCTTTCAGGTTTCCTGCCCGGCCATGTTCTTTCCTTAGCTCTGGTGGGTCTCCAGGGTGTTAACTGCTTGGCCTGACCCTGTCACTATCTCTAATTAACATTTAAACTTCTCCAAAGACTATAAATAAATAAATAAAAACTTGCTCATATTATTTCAACTTTAGCTAAGCTTTGATATATCTTCTTTATTCCTGTTGGCTTACCTGCTTTCTGACCCTTGATTTGCCTCATTTACTTTTTTAGTACTAAAAATTTCACAGATTATTGGTCAGAAATATCTGGGTTCCAGTTCAGGCTCTGTCTTTTACTGATTTTAAGACCGTTTTTCAGGTTTTCAGAAAGCTGAATCGTGTACTGAGCCACATTTGTCAATAGTAAATGGATTAATTGAATCACAAATTTTTAGGAAAACTTACCTGGAAAGCATATGTGAATCACCTAGCATAGTACCTGTGTTCACAAAAGTTACTCAATAATTGTTATTTCCTTTCCAATCTTCCACGTGCTGTTTTCTCCATTCTGGTCACTTACCAATACATTTCTACCCACTGCTGGTGGGTTGCTCAATTGGGAATATGTTGTTTGAAACAGATCAGATATAGGAGAAATAAATTATAGCATCAAAGATTCCTTGACCTTTCTGCCTGTACTAACCAGTGAACTCTGACAGATGCTAATGGAATTTGCCTGCGCTGCCCTGGAAAATTTAATAAAAGCTCGAGGTTATTTCATGTTGATGTGACTAGTCAAGCCAAAATGCATGTTATTTGGTAAATTCTCCTAACCAGTTGGCAAAGGAAGTCTGCATGAGAGGCACTATACAGTTACATTAAATATATCTTGTATAGCCTTACTTAAAGAACGTATTAAAGATGGGGAAACTTCTCCTTAGGCAAACTCTTCCAATTTATTGTTGACTGTTGGTAATTATATGCTTGAACAGGAAAATGCAAAAAATGTATGTGAGAAATTAAATGTAAATAAGAATGCCTATATTTGAAATACAGCTTAAAAATTTGATACATGTTGACTCCTATATGGATAAAATGATCAATTGATTTTTCTCATAAAATACCCTGTGTGATAGTTCTCTTCTTATAGCACATAACAAATATAACTGAATACATATGAGTGTCCAATCACACCTAGAAATCAAGCATGCTCAGAATCTCCTCAGAGAGAAAAACACCCTAAGTCCAAGAATACATACTGTCCTTTTCTCCATTGAATGCTAAAACTTCTCAGTGATTGACACGGTCCCCACCTTCTGACACTCTCCTACACCTCATTATCCAGAGCTAGGATGCTCATTTTGTACAAGCTGCACCTTAATCTCTCTAACTATCACAGGGCCCCCAGCTCCAAAGCCTTTGCTTCCAGCAGCAGGAAGGAGACGAATAGCCTACAGCAAATCATCACCGGTGCCTTCAAATTGAAGTAATTAGCCCTGTGCTCTGGGAGACACGCTTCTGTGAGGGAGCCAAATAACTGCATCCGAGGAGAAGCAGGAGAGGAGAGAGTTGAGGTCACAGAGCCCTGGGCAAGTCGGCTGTGGACGTATTCCTGTTGATGTTTTCCTTGTTTTGACTGTAACCCATTTTCTTTTTTCTTACTCTTTTGTAAAATGGCTTCTTTAGTTAGAGAGAGCACTCAGCCCATGAAAAGTTTCAAGCCAAACTTTATAATCTATTTACTTTCTTTTTAAAAGCTACAAATTATAATCCTATGGAAAAATGGGGTTTTCTATTTATTTTTAATTTTTAATTTTCTAAAAGGAGGGCAAAAATATCATGAAAAGTTATTGTTTTAAACTGTAAAAAATCCACTAGCCTGATGTTTCTTGAAAGTGAGGGAACAGACTCAGTTTTATATTATTCTTTATCATTGACACGTGTTTCATCTAGTTCTTCCTCCATAAGATAAAATTTCCATATTTTACGAACTTAGGTTTATTGAAACGAATGGAACCTGAAGATATTGCTATTGCTATTATGTTAGAGTCACAATGAGTTGCAGTGTGAGTAGATATTAAGTACAAATAGGAAGTGAACAAATGGCATATTTCTTGCTACAATCTCAAAAACAGTTGAGTTTTGCCTTCCATATATGTGGAGAATTAAATGTAGCCAAACTCCTATAAAATAACTTTTCCATATGCGTGGAATTTGGTTATACTGGGAGTCAATGGAAATAGAGTGGCATATTGCAAATAGCAAGGGCTTTCGGAATTAAGCACATTTTGGTTTGAATTCTAGGTATAAATATGCAGGCTTCGTAACCCTGGAAAAATTACTTGACCTCTTTGACACTAAATTCTCTTATCTATCAAAAGTAAGAAACAGAATACAAACTATGGTCCAATATTATTTATGCAAATTAAAAGCATGCCCACAAAACAGCACTATACATTAACAAAACAATACATATATCAGGAGGTCTATGAAACACATGAAAAGAAATGCTATGTAGAGTGGAAAGGGAATATGGCTTGGGGATGAAGTGGGGGGCAACAAAATAAAATAAAAGGCTTTGCTCACCCTAGTTATGAGAATGCAGTCTGCCTCTTTCTGCAGCCACCCCTGTCATCACGCAATGGGCTCCTGAACAAAGTGGCACAGTGGCAGGGATGGAGGTTCTGCATGGGCTCGTCAACATGGACTTCCACTCACCGAGGCCGACCTGGCTGTATCCACTGCTGAGTGACCAGATTGCTGGCAGCAGAGACCAATGTTAAGCCCCGGAAATGGCTCTGTTTCTGGGGTGATCAGCCAGCTACCTGGTGGAAGGTTGATTATATTAGACAGCTTCTCTCATGGAAGGGGCAGCGTTTTGTCCTTACTGGAATATACACTTACTCTGGATACTGATATGCCTTCCCCGTATGTAATGTTTCTGTCAAAAACTACCAATTTATAGACTTAAAGAATGCCTTCACTGTCCTGGTATTCCATGCAACATTGCTTCTGATCCAGGAACTCGCCTCACAGGACAAGCAGTGCAGTAATGGGCCCGTGTTCATGGAATTCAGTGGTGTTACCATGTTCCCCATCATCCTGAAGTGGCTGTTTTGATAGAACAGAGGAATGGACTTCTGAAAACATGGTTACAGTGCCAGTCAGGGGCAGAACCTTTCAAGGCTGAGATAAGGTTCTCCAGAAGGCTGTGTAAGCTCTGAATAAGCATCCAATATATTTTGTCTGATAGCCAGGATTCACAGGTCCATCCAGGAATCAAAAGATGGAAATGAGAATGACATCACTCACTATTACTCCTAGTGACCCACTAGCAAAATGTTTGCTTCCTGTTCCCATAACTTCATGCTCTGCTGGCCTAGAGACTTTTGTTCCAGAGAAATGCTTCCACCGGGAGACACAGCAATGATTCCACTGAACTGGAAGTTAAAACTGACCTCAGCCACTTTGGGCTCCTCATGCCTCTATATCAACTGGCAGAGAAGGAAGTTATTGTGTTGACTGGGGTGATTGATCCAGACTACTGAGGGGAAATTAGACTGCTATTTCACAATGGAGGTAAGGAAGAAAGAGTATGTCTGGAATATGGGAGATCCTTTAGGACATCTCTTAGCATTACCATGCCCTGTGTTAAGGTCAATGGAAAACTACAACAACCCAACCCAGGCACACTGCTAGTGGCCCAGATCCTACATGAATAAAGTTTCAATTCATCCCACCAGGTAAAGAACTGCAACCAATGAGGTGCTTTATGAAGGCAAAGGGAATACAGAATGGATAGTTAAAGAATTTAGTTATAAATACCAGCCATGACCACATGACAGGTACTGAAATGAGGGCTAATATTTTATTATGAATCTGTTTGTGTATATATATGCACATATTAAACAAATATCTTTGTCTCCTTTATTCTCTTTTCATGTAATGTAAGATGTATTGAGAGTTTATATCAGTATTTAAGTATTATTAATTTTACATCATAGTATTTAAGATAAGGGATATCAGGTGAAGAGTAAACATCACTCAAAGTCTTTACCTCCTCTTCTGGAAAAGTTGCTTTTTTGGTTGTACACAGGATAGTTGTAACATGTTAGATGGAATTATGACCTTGTTATTGTCTTTATTTGGAGATTAAGTATGGTTTAAGGAGATGCAGAGATTCTTTTCCTAGATATCCCCCAATTACCACCTGGGCTTCAAATTAATGGTTGAAACTTTTGCAGGCAATTTCCAATTAAGCTTATCCTCAGTCTGGAAGCTGCCTGCAAGCAAGATCCTGCCAGTTCCTCTTCCTGTGGTAATTAGGGCCATAAGAAAGGCATCCCTAGGCTCCTTTCTAAAATCATGGATGTTTCTAGAAACATGGAAAAACTTAAGATCCTTGGTCTGGTGATAAGCATAGGAAATAACAAAACACTCTCCCCACCACCATCACTTTATATCACTGCTGTTTGGAAAGGTTTCATGGGTGCTTGATCAAAAAGGTAAATCTATAGTCTTGGAGTATAAGGTTGCATATGTCCATTAGATCAAGCTTGCTAATTGTGTATTAAAATCTCTGTTCTTACAGTGTTTAAAATTTGCTTGATCCATTAGTTACTGAGAAACTTGTGTGTCAATTTTCTTACAATGATAATACTGTTTTCAATGTTTTCTTCTATTTGTGTTAGTTTTTGCTTTATAAATTGAGACAATATTATTAAACACATGCACATATATTATGGCTATGCGTTCTTGGTGAATAATTTATCTTACTATATTATCTTTAACCCCAAATACTGTCTTTTGACAAAATGTCTGTTTGATCTTACTTTGAAAAGACTTTTGTCATTGTTATTATTGTTAATGCTTGCTATGAAATTTCTATCACTTAATTTTTACATTTCCCTGCCTCATGTTTTATATGAGCATATTATGAAAGGCAAATGCCCCAATTTGGCTTTTTAACCAATTTTTTAGTCTGTCAACTGGAAACATTTATATGTTTATATTTATTGATTCACTATATATTTAAGTTCATTTCTGACATCTGATTTTGTATTATCTATTTGTTTTTCTTTTCTTTCTTTAATATCTATTCATTCATATCCATCCTGCTTTTTCTATCTCTCATTATCTGATGTAGGTAAGCTTTTACTATTTTTAGTGGCAGATTTTATTCTTATCCTTATTTTTCAATAGTGTGGCCCTTTAATAGTGTCAAAACAAGACCAGGGCATTTTTTCCTTTCCTTGCAACCAAAGTCCCTGTGTTAGTGGTTTCCAAGCTGCATTCTTATCTGTAACAGAATATATGAGATGCACTCCCAAACTATGCAATATTCATTTCTAATTGTAAGTATGCAGTACTAATATATCGAATGTTCTGATATTAGAAAATAAAAAAAATATTTTAAATGAGTGAATTTAATACTTTGCTGAAGCTCCCCAGTCTTGTGCTAGTTTCTCAGGGTTTACACACACATACACCTTACCTTGCAAATTGATACGTTAGGTATACAACCATCTGCCAGAGAAGTTGTCCAGTGTTATTGATGTTGCTATGTTCCTGTTTTCAGGCCCTTCTTCATCTTTTTTTTTTTTTTTTTTTTTTTTTGCGGTACGCGGGCCTCTCACTGTTGTGGCCTCTCCCATTGCGGAGCACAGGTTCCAGACGCACAGGCTCAGCGGCCATGGCTCACGGGCCCAGCCGCTCTGCGGCATGTGGGATCTTCCCAGACCGGGACACGAACCCGTGTCCCCTGCATTGGCAGGCAGACTCTCAACCACTGCGCCACCAGGGAAGCCCCCTTCTTCATCTTCGACCTCTGGGGATTTCCCTTCATTTTTGCATACTCAGTGATGCATTTATATAAACAAAAAAACAAATAATCATACATATTAACCCAGCATTTTTAGATCTTTTAGTTCCCCCTGAAATTCAAACATTATATTATCTGCAATATTCCTGAAAAGTGAAGCACCTACTCATCTTCCTATATTATTTCCCTCCCTAAATTTTACTATTTAGAAAACTGAAGCTATTAAATACATAGTGAAAATATGTCCTAAAAATACAGAATAATGGTAATGGACCCCAAAAATATCTTTTCTATTTTGTAACTGACACTTTTGTTTTAACAATTCATATTTAATTGACTATATATCATTGGTTTAATTGGAAACTTTTCTGGCAAGAGGAATAGAAATGTCAACACAATATTTCTGTAGCAATCATTTTCATCTTTGTTATTACTATTGAACATATGGTGTTTGAATATAATTGAAACAAAATTGAATAGTTCTTGAGGCAAATGTCAAATGTACAAATTTTTATGGCAACAGTTTTTTTAATGAATGCAGGGTTCTGGTGATCTAACAATACACACGGCTAACATTTTGTCAAATGACATAAATGATGTGGGATAGTTAACCTACTAAAATAATCCTCTGGGTTTCTCAGGCATCAGAAAAAGAAGATTAAAAAAGTAAAACAGGGTAGGACTATCAGAAAGAATGTGTGAGGAACTCTGGAATTCTATCCCCCAAAGGGATACATATTAAGCTGGTCAAAATTAACAAAGACAATCATTCCAAGTTTTTAGGGATTGACCAAAAAGCTTACTACAAGTTGAAAAGCCTTTGTTCAGTGAAACGTATGGAAACGCTGTAAGGACTGGAAGACCATTTTCCACATTCTCCTTAACCCACATCCCCTCAAAAATATTATCTTGTCTTTGGGAAAATAATTGTTTGGTCTATTTGTTGAGTTTTTTTCTTTTTGGGGGGGCCTAATTCAGAGCTATCCCCAGTAATCCATTGCTTTCAAGTGACTTTTTACAAGCATTACTTTCTCTGGGTTGCAAGGCTTAGCGTTCCGGCTGGACCTCGGCCCACACAGCGCTGACTTCAAGTCCTGCTGCTGGGTGCATATGTGCGACACCCTAAGTTCATAAACCTTTGATGTGGCTCTGGAGTCAACATTTACGAATAGACCCTACTATATTTTATATTCCATTACTTAGTAAAGATATAAGAAATCCCTTCCATTTGAAATGACCTATGCCGGGTGCTCCGGAGGACACAGACATTGTACCAAAGATGCTTTCAATCTGCAATGGCGGATAGACAAAGAAGACCCCAAACTTTTGAGACACTGCGTGTGCAATTTAAATTGTAGACATAGTGTCAGAGGAACTAAGAGGGGGTTAAAACGGCTTCTAAGCAGGGCAATTCTCGAGAAGGAAGTTCCTTTGTGGAAGTATACTGTGGTTTTGTGGTTGTCACTGAAAAAATCACTCCCATACTTCAGGTATTCAACATGTCTTATTAGCTGTGAAATTGGCATCCTAATTACTCTCCCTATTTACAGTTTGTCTCTGATTCAAATCCTCCTCTACCTTCCTGCTAGGTTAACTTCCTGAAATACAAATCAGGTTGTATAACTCACCTGCTTAAAATCCTTTATTGATTCTCCGTTTTCTTCAAGGTACAGTGGAAACTGCTTGTTTGGAATTTGTTCCTACTTACCTTTCCGGCCTCCTCTGGAGTAATGTGCAGAATTGCCTGACAGTGACCTTGGGCTCTCATTCTAAGTTGCTTGGACTATGTGCCAGCTGGGAACCACGACCCCTTCTCCTAGCAGAAGGGGTTTGTACCCACATTCTGCTATCTCTGGACCCCAAGATCCTCATGGGGCCTCTGGAATTCTAAGGCAACTCCTACAAACAAATGGCTGGAACCTAAAGCCCGCATCACCAATCTGCTTGCTCTTTTCTGATGAATAAGCCTTCTTTATCATGCTTTCGTTTCTGATGCTCTAAACTTTTATAGGATCATGTCCCTCTCTTAGAAGACAAACCATACTGTAAGCCTCTGTGGCCCTGCCTGCCTTTCAGCAGGGATGATAAGAGATGAAGACCCTGTACCTTTCCTTGCTGAAGGATCTGCAGTAGCTCTTAGATGTCAGTTTTTGCTCATTAAGCTACACTGACACACATGCCCCGAATCTCAGCAACCTACAAAACAGTGGTGTATTTCTTGCTCATGTTAGGGGTTCATTGCTATGAATTGGCTGTGGCCCTATTCCTCTTGTCTTCTTGTTACAGAGTCCAGGCTGAGGGAGCTCTCACTTACCAAGATATGCTTGCTTTTATGGCAAGGGAAAAGAGCACGAGAACAGGCAGAAATGCACAATAGTTCTTAAGGATTCTGCTCAGATGTGGAATGTGTCACATTGCTCCAATGCTGTTGGTCAAAACAATGAGGGTGAGGGCTTGTAATTCCACAGGAGGTCCTGGATGTCACATGGCAGTAGTAGGGTTATATAACCTCTTCCTGGAAGGGAAAGCAAATATTTTGGAACAGTAATAAAAGTGACTACAGTTGCCCTGTATTACTTCCACATTTACTATTCTACCATTAGGCAATAATACTTAAGAAGTAGCATGTCTTTTATTTTTAAAATTGTACCTATGTAACATACAGAGAACAAAAAGATATTTTTAAAATTTCAAGGCCAAGTAGTGTGATTATAGACCCTAGACTCTTGAGAATGCTCTTGGCAAAGGGACCAGAATCCTCGAGGACATTTGACTAGAATCGCCTGCAAAAGGGACCACTGGTTCTTTTCCCCAGATAGTGCTTGCATGACAACTGTCATCAATGGCTTTCCCCCCCCATTTTCATAGCTTCTAAACAGTTCTTCTAATGACATTCTCCTTTGGATGTGTTAATCCATGATATCTAGTTTGAGCTCTGACAGATCTGATACAACCCAATAGTGATGGGATGAGTGGTTATTACACACCAGGAGGCAATTTTTGTTTTCCTTAAGCAAACAAGTTCAGTATCCTGCTAAATCTACGTAACTATGCTAAGGTTTCTTCCAACCTTAAAAATCTATAATGGTACTTGTTTAAGAATGTAGTGACTTATAATGTAATTATTTACAACCTATTTAGTCCATATTGAAAAATTGTTTCAGGGTCATGGTTAATAACTGAAGAAATAAAACATTTGCATATTTTATTGTAGTATTAGTTAGCTATTTAAAATTAAGTATATGTGTAAATTAATCTGTATCAGATCAGAATAGATCAATCAGAACAAATAATAAATGAAATAAATTTACTGTATATAGATTCAACTATACATGGTAAAATTGCCATAAATATTGGCTTGATTTATAGCAACTGGGAGTAACATACAGAAAAATTTGTAACTGTATGCATGTTTAAAATCATTACATTTTAATATAATCTCACAAAACTATTCCATGTTTATCTAATATGGCACTCTTAAAATTTGAGTTATGTAGTGATGCTTTATGCTATGCACTGTTTTTCATTCGCTAAATCTCCCTTACGTATTTTGTCTTAAGTTTAGCTTTATCTTAAATTTAATTTAAATAGCATTTTATTGTTCTGGACGTGGCTTTACAATATGAGTAAACATTTGAGTAAGTTTGTTTCTAGAAGTTGTAGAACTCCTGTTTGGAGATTGTATTGATAAAAATTCTTTTCATCAAACATTACTATTGCTGTTGATTGTAGCAACAGGGACATAAGGCATAGAGAACCATACGACTGAAAAACTCGTGGCTAAATGGTAGGGTGACAGAGAACTGTGACCTGGATGTCAAGACACTTGAAACTAAACCTGAAACTAAACCTGTTAAAAAACTTGTTACCTGTTACAAAACTTGAAACTAAATCTGTTACAAAATTCAGTTCCCTTCTTTGAGTTTTAGGTGCTTACTTTACACTGCTGGTGGGAATGTAAATTGGTGCAGCCACTATGGAGAACAGTATGGAGAACAGGATGGAGGTTCCTTAAAAAACTAAAAATAGAGTTACCATATGATCCAGCAATCCCACTCCTGGGCATATACCCTGAGAAAACCATAATTGGAAAACGTACATGCACCCCAATGTTCATTGCAGCACTATGTACAATAGCCAAGACATGGAAGCAACCTAAATGTCCATCTACAGATGAATGGATAAAGAAGATGTGGTATATATATAGGCAATGGAATATTAGTCATGAAAAAGAATGAAATAATGTCACTTGCAACAATATTGGACCTAGAGATTATCATACTAACTGAAGTAAGACAGACAAAGACAAATATCATATATCACTTATACGTGGAATCTTAAAAAATGAACTTATTTACAAAACTGAAATAGACTCACAGATATAGAAAACAAACTTATGGTTACCAAAGGGGATAGAGGGAGATAAATTAAGAGTTTGGGACTAACATATACACACTACTATATATAAAATAGGTGAACAACTAGGACCTACTGTATAGCACAGGGAACTATACTCAATATCTTCTAATAACCTATGATGGAAAATAATCTGAAAAAGTATATATATATATATATATATATATACACACCTGAGTCACTTTGCTATACACTTGAAACTAACACAACATTGTAAATTAACCATACTTCAATATATATATAATAAAAAAATTTTAAAAATGAGAATACTGAATTATTTAATTTCAGCGACATGTTCCAAAATGATATATCTGTGGTTTTCTTAATTTTTGTAATTCATCTCATGAGAGGAAGAAAATTTATCTTTAGCATTTATCTTTATTTTCAGATCTTGAAGGTTAAAATTTGTTAATCTTATAATCATATTAGCAATCTACAAGTTCATATGTATCCTATGACAAGAAAAAAATTTTCCTTAAGTCTTTAATTTTTCCCCAATATTCTTATTCCTACAATCCTTTAATATCATAGCCCCATTTTAACTTTTTTCCTTCAAAATTTATGCTAGTATAATTTTTGATTAGATGGGTCAAATAAAAGTATTTTGTATCTACACATACTCATTACCTGCATACAAAATACTCAATACATGAATAGTCTAGCCTTTCTAAGTATCTCATAGTGATATGTCCATTCCTGAAACAGGGAAAAACCAAACTTATTCAAATAAGTTATTCTTCTTTCCACAGTGCTATAAATTAAAACAAACATTAAAAAAAGTACAAAAGCAAAATTTCAGTTAGAACACATTTAAGGAAGTTATTGTTGTATAATCAACTTTTTTCTTTTTTTTAATATATACATTTATTTATTTATTTTTGGCTGCGTTGGGTCTTTGTCGCTGCATGCGTGCTTTCTCTAGTTGTGGTGAGCGGGGGTACTCTTTGTTGTGGTGTGTGGGCTTCTCATTGCAGTGGCTTCTCTTGCTTTGGAGCACAGGCTCTAGGCTCGCGGGCTTCAGTAGTTGTGGCACGCGCGCTCAGTAATTGTGGCTCATGGGCTCTAGAGCACAGGCTCAGTAGTTGTGGCACACGGGCTTAGTTGCTCTGTGGCATGTGGGATATTCCCGGACCAGGGCTCAAACCTGTGTCCCCTGCATTGGCAGGTGGATTCTTAACCACTGTGCCACCAAGGAAGCCCTAATCAACTATTTCTAATGGAAGAATCCAGTATTATTTTGTAACAAATTTTGTCTTCTAGAATACATTTTAAATTATTTTTCTTATTCAAATGAGCTTGTATTTGTTTATCTACTTTTCATTCTCTTGATTTAATACTGACTGCTTCTTTTATTTTCTCATCTATTAGAATATTCAAATACATGGAAAGATGATTAACAAAAGCAGCCTGAAAATTGGCAAAGTATGGAATTGTTACAAACATAGATATTATCAAAACAGAAAATTAGTAAATTCTAAAAAACAGCTATGTATATTTGTTTGCAAAGGTGAATGGTTTCATTTGTTTAATTCTAAAATTCTTTAAACATTTTCACTATAATCCAATGCACAGACTTTGTCTAATTATAAAATATAGTTGAACAAGTTATTTATTTGATACTGTTTTTGCAGATAAGGCAAGAACTTTGCTTCAAGGCAGACTTTGAGTCTATGCTTACATTACAAATAAATTATCATATATATACTAGTTGTTTAAAACTAAAGATGTACATCTTTTATAGTTTTAAGTTGTTATAAGCTATATCAAAGATACAAAAATATACATAGTATGTGTTTATAGTTTAAAAATAATAATAAAAGAACATCCTTATATTTACCACCCGGCCAAAAAAATAGAACATGATATATCTATGAATCCTCTGTTTGCCCCTCTCCATTCTGTCTGCATTCCTTCCTCCTACGGTTCCTGAATTTTGTTTATCATTATCTTGGGGTTTTTTTTTGTTTTTTTTGGTTTTTTTTTTGCCGTACGCGGGCCTCTCACCGCTGTGGCCTCTCCCGTTGCGGAGCACAGGCTCCGGACGTGCAGGCTCAGCGGCCACGGCTCACGGGCCCAGACGCTCCGCGGCATGTGGGATCTTCCCGGACCAGGGCACGAACCCGTGTCCCCTGCATCGGCAGGCGGACTCTCAACCACTGTGCCACCAGGGAAGCCCTTCTCTTGGTTTTTTTAAAAAATAGTTTTACATGTATCAGTGTATCCCTAACACTATACTACTTACTTGCCTACTTTATAAACCTTACAGAAGTAGACTAGTACTTTAAGTATTACCATCTAATATGTTTCTCTTTTTGCTCAATATTGCATTTTTGATTGTTATTAAAGGATGAGGTCCTAATCTAAGATGCATTGCTGTATAGTATCCCATTATGAACTCTACCACATTTTACTTACCTATTTTTCTGTCAATGGAAG
The DNA here is from genome assembly GCF_949987515.2 of Delphinus delphis. Lineage (NCBI taxonomy): Eukaryota > Metazoa > Chordata > Mammalia > Artiodactyla > Delphinidae > Delphinus > Delphinus delphis. The sequence goes on along the minus strand of NC_082686.1, from coordinate 122,049,812 downwards.
ATCGGGTTATTTGAAGTGTTAGTCCTTCTAAATGGTGCTGCTGTGAACACCCTTGCAATTTTCTCCAGGGCAAACCACTAGGGATGGAATTGCTGGGCCATATGGTATTCACATCTTTAAATCTACTAAATAATGAAAAATTGATTTCCATGGTGGTTGTATAAATAAATGTAAGCAGAAGTTTGTAAATATTTCAGTTGTTCCACATCCATATTAAGAACTTTTCCATGACAGTTTAATTCTTGGTATCTAATGAGTACAGAATTTTTATCTCATGATTTTAATTTATTTTCCCCTGCTTACTACTTCTGTGAAATATCTCAATTTAAAAAACAATTACTATTGGGCTATTATTACTATATTGTTATTGAACTCACAAATTTTAAAAATATTTTAAATAGTCACCCTTTGCCTGTTGTAGGTGTTGTGAACATCTCTCTTTTATGGCTTATCTTTTTACTTCTTTATAATATTCTTTTGTTCAGTGAAAGCTCTTAATTTGAATGTAGTTAAATTTCTTTATAATTTGCATAGTTGTCACTTCAGAAATTTATACTAAGTTTTACTCTCTCTATGTCCCTGTCTCTGTCTGTCTGTCCAGCTGTCCCTCTTGTGCTCATGTTTTGGAGGCATTTTATTTTCTAGTTCACTTGACTGCAGCCATCACCTTGGGAACTGCTTTATTTGAGAATCACTAACCAAACTTCACACTGTCCAGGGTCTACTCCTTGCCTGCTGCCTGCCTGCCCTTCTCGTGATGGATGAAATTCAAAGCCCTGGGCCACAGGGAATTAGTGCAGCTTCTAGCTTCTGTCCTGCTTTGCTCTGCAAAGTCATGCTTTCTTCTCAGCTTTAAATAATTTCAAAAAATCATACTCAGCATTTTAACTTGTATTTTACCTAGAAATTGTCTCAGGTGTACATTTCTAGAAATGTGAGTTCTTTTGTTAATTTTTAAAAATTATTATTCAGAAATAATTCATTCGGAGCAGTATTGAAGAAGATTGCAATATCTGTGTACACGAGTTTCTTTTTTATCTAAAATGGTTTACTCACAGTTAATATTATTGAGTAACTCAGTCAGAATGCTTGCCATTGCCTCATCTGGTTTATTCCTTACACAGTAGTAGGCTTGCTCTGTACTCTGTAACACCACTTGACCATAGTTGCTAATACTGGCCTCAAGAATAGCTATTGCATCAGCTAATCTTCACATTGTAACGTGGCCCATTGTAAAATTTCCACACCAGAGAAACATGCGTTTTATCAAGGCCAGTTAGAGACTCTATCTTAGACTTGAACTGGGCAATATGATACCGGTCAGCTGTCAAGAATGCAGATGATAAAGAATTCAGGAAAGATGACCATGAGTATAATGGTCCATAAGTGAACCGAAGAAGCTCAAGCCAAGAGATAGAAAAGAGTTAAACAGAGAAGACAGTGAGTTGGTTAATTGCTTCAGAAAACATAGAAGTAGATTCATACAGCAGAGAGTAGCAGATCACTAGAGGGAATAAATATTTCTTAACCTCTGCTCTTAAAGGTTTGCTAAAGATAACATATTCCCTGAAGTGTCCTTGTAAGCTGAAAGGACATTCATGTCCAGTGCTTGGGAGCGTGGATGCATTAGAGTATAGAGCAGTGCTATCCGTGGTAAAAGACCAGTCCTTTGTATTTCCAATTTGTCATAGATTGATGCTTTAGTAAATTACAGTAAAAATAAAATATTTGAAAAATTAAATAAAAATAGACAAACAAAAATGCAATATTTTCTGTTTTATTATTTTATTTTTAAAATTTATTTTATTGAAGTATAGTTGATTGGCAATGTTGTGTTAATTTCAGCTGTACAGCAAAGTGTATAGCACAGAGAACTATATTCAATATCCTGTGATAAATTATAATGTTAAGTCCATATTTTAAAAATTAGATTTAGTAGACAAAACACTACCCTTTCAGGGGCCTATAAAAGTCTAACCGCTTACTCTCAATTTCTGAACTCATTTCACTGACTGGTAACATGAGGCAGACCAGTACCATCCATGGACCCCACTTTGAACAGCACTGGTTTATGGAATCCATCTGCTCCCTGTTCTTCTACCTCTGTACAGGTGATGGGGCAGAGGGACATTTCAACCTCCTTGCCCCAAGCTTTACCACCTTCCACATGAGGTTGTCACTCTGTCTACCTTTTTATCAAGCTTTATTACTTAGATCCATGGGAAGGGGAGAGGGTAATCAAGGCACAGCTCCGTATAATCTTTACTTAGCTTCGCCTATCCTTTGGTGTTGAGTTGGTATTCCTTAAAGTTTAAAATCTCTGAGGGTCATACCTTGTGTTCTAGAAGCCCTAAGCAACTTACCTGTTTTCTCTGTTTCTGCTCTCTGCCACCTTGTTACTGTAATGGTGCAAGTAAACTAGTTCAGAGTCAAATCTGCAGAAACTGATATGTTTATTTCATAGGGAAGAGAGGAGGAACTTATGTTGCAGGGCAAAATTTCACATGGGGAGGTTGAATCTCATGATTCGGGCAGCTGGTTTGAACAGGTATGGCTGGGTTCAACAATTGCAATCAAGAGAGCATGTTTTAGGTTCAAGATCTCATACTCAGCAAGCATCTGATCTGAGTTGAAACTAAAGGTTTATTTGTAGAAAAAGGAGACCTTCTTCAGGAAACTTTGATTGCAGAGGTGGTTTTGATTCTCTATAAATTCACATTTAAATGTGGAAAGGGAAAGCTTTCTGTGGAAGGTCTTTTGAAAAGAGGATTTCCCAGAATTAAAAAAACAAAATTGACCTCTTCAGATTTTGTTTCCACACCTGGTATGAAGTCTGTTGTGCTTCTTCAGGGAAAGTCAGATCTTGCTGTTTCTGGAATGGAGGTGTGGGAAGAAATATGGATGTTTTCAGTGGCTTAGTAAAACAAAACCAAGCCTTAAGAATTTTAGTAGCCCGGGAAGATAAGAATTGAATAAAGCATGTTGCAACAGTTATCATTTCATCTTAGGGCACTAAGGGAATGAGATCAGGGAGGGTCGAAGAAAAACCATAGGGCTAGCAAACTTTTGATTTTTTGCAAGATTGTGGAAAATAGCAGGCAAAATTAATGTCTTGGTAGGAATTTCTCCTGATAGAGATTAAATTCATAGTTAATGGAAACGAAGATTGGCAACAAAAGATTGACATCTTAGTGAGATTCAAACCAAGCTGTCTAGTTTAGATCCTCTTTATGTATTCTTAAATCTCTCCTGTGGCCCATGGAAATAACAAAGATCATGGAAATAACAGAAATCCTTTCCTTGGAAAATGTGATGGCTGCAGTGGTTGTGTTTAGTTTTAGGTATTATAGATATAGTGATAAGAGCTGTTGTGATATGTTCTTGTGTACTATTGTCCAATTGGAAGTGTGGAAAGGTTGGGTACTATTACACTGATAGACTGAATTATGTCCCATCAAAATTCATATAATATATTCCCAACCCTCAGTACCTCAGAATATGACTGTATTTGGAGATAGGACCTTTTAAGGGGTAATTAAGGCAAAATGAGGCCATATGGGTGGGCCTTAATCCCATATGATTGATGTCCTTATAAAAGAGGAGATTAGGACACAGGCACACATATAGGGAAGACCATGTGTAAACACAGGGAAAAGGTAGCCATCTACAAACCAAGGAGAGAGGCCATGAAGAAACCAAACTTACCAACACCTTGATCTTGGACTTTGAGCCTCCAGAACTGTAAGAAAATAATTTTCTGTTATTTAAGACACACAGTCTGTGGTATTTTATTAGGGCAGCCCTAGAAATCTAATACAGATACATAGAGACAGATCAAGACAGATTTAATTTGGAGATGCTGAAGGAATTTTATATATAATTCAGTAAAGGTTACCTTGGGTTTCACTGCTGAATAAAGAGCCATACTTGTACTCAGTCATCAGACTACTGCTAATTTTGGCTTAAACTGAGCAAAATATAAAATTTTGGAGAAGAAAATATTGTATATTAATGTATTTGTCATTGAATTCTATAAAGGGATATGACTTGATTTGGGGATTTTAATGTCTCTCTGGGAGTTCAATAATTAAAGATGGTTTTAATTTAAGTTTGGGGCATTTGTTGTCTTAGTAGGTCTATTGTAAAATCTCTGTGAATTATGTCGGACAACATGGAGTTTACTCACCTGATTGTTTATAGTTGAGTATTCAGTGGGCTGAATATATAAGAGGATTGGTTATAAGGAAGATAGGCTCCTGGACCTTAAATGTCAGCATGTATGAGAGATGCCCACTTTTCCCATTCCTGCTTGCATGTTTTAAATAGCAAGGTCTGCCTCTGAGAAATAGCCTGTGTATTAGCACCTATTGCTGTGTACCAAATTGCCAAATTTAGTCCCTTAAAACAACCCATCCTACAGTTTCTGTGGATCAGGAACTTGGTCTTTGCTTAGCTCAGTCTCTCACAAGTCTCTGATCCAGATGTCATCTATAGCTGCAGTCTACCCAAGATTTGCTTGAGGCAGGATCTGCTTCCAAGCTCGTTCAGTTGTTGTTGGCAGGATTCAGTTCCTTATGGTCTGTTGAACTGAGAGCCTCAGTATATCACTGGCTGTTGGACGAAACCCACCCTTAGCTCCTTGCCATGTGGACCTCTCTATAGTACAGTTCACAACATGGCAGCTGGCTTCATCAAAGTGAGCAAAAGAGAGGGTAAGAGAGCTCCAGCAAGTAGGCAGTCACAGTCTTTTTTAACTTAATCTTGGAAATGTCATACCATCATTTTGGCTGTATCCTATCTGCATTCCATTTGATGGACGCTACTTACGAGGTCCAGCCTACCCCTAAAGAAACGGGATTATATACAAGGGCATGGATCATTGGGAGGGTGTTAAAAAGCTGCCTAACTTATGGGTTTCTTATTTCCATTTCTGTAACCCTACATGGACACTAAGTGGATCAAATTTATCCCCTGGCTTCTTTTGCAGATTGAAACATTCTAGATTTAGGAGGACTTGTTTAGGCCTTTAGGTCTAAGTCATGTTTTCAAATATCAGTGAGATCTGGATTGTGGAGATTATTTTTTGCCCAATTATTATTGGTACCTTATTTCCCATTTGGCTATTTTCCCTTGTATATGATGCCTTCACATTTGGTTTTCAAGAGAAGTGTGGCCACAAAAACATACATCAGAGTGGTTCAGTTACACCAGAGTTACAAAGTCTCATATATGCAGACACAAGTAGATAACAGGTGACTTAAGTGAGAGCAATTCCAGAAGATGGTTAGGAAGAAACAGAACTTTGAACTGTATTGAACACTGAAGATGAAGAAGAGGCAGGGTACAGCAAGTAAATGGTATTATTCATTTATTCAAAAATATTTCTTCTGGGTCTACTCATTAGAAGACATCATGTAGAGAAACTAGGGATATTATGGGGAACAACTAACTCAAGGTTTCTAAACCTAATTTTGGTGTGGAAGAAGGTTTTAATAATACATATTGAGTTAATTTTTAATAGCAGTTGTTATAAGCACGATCAAGGAAAAAGGGACCAATCCAAAGAATGAATAAAAGGCCATGTCTTAGTCAGGGGTTATCAGAGCAGGGTACTCGGAGGAAAATGACACGTGAGCTGACCTCTTAGTAAAGATCAGGAATTAATCATGTATAGAGGGAGGAGAGGAGAATCCAAAGAGAACAGCATGTGCCAAAGGTTTGAGTTGGGAAGCATCACAGTTTTGGAAGAACTAAAAGGTAGGAAATGAGTGGGATAATGGTGTAAGCTGTGGATATAAAGATAAGTAGGGGCTGCATAAGCCATGTTAAGAATTTGAGACCTTGAGACAATGAGAAACAGAAATAACATAATTACATGCTCAAAATGTTTTTTTTTTTTTTTAAAGCATTCAGTGTGGGAAATGCATTGGAGTAACAATAAATACAAGGAGACTTGATAACAGACAATTTCAGTGATCCAGTAAAATAAGTTATCAGATTGAACTTGGATTTTGAAGATGGAGAGAGAGGTGGAAATATAGAAAACTTTTTTGGTGAAATTTGGAGGAAAAAGACAAGAGGAGCTAAAGAGAATTTCTAGGTAAGTTTAAAATATTAGTACAGCAGATGTTGGGTATTTTTTTAAGGGCTATGGGGAAAAAGCAGGTAGAAAGAAGAATTTGGATTTAAAACTCCTGAAAAGCCTATGAAACACTTACTACCTGGGGTCATTGCATTGCTTAATTTTTTTTTTTCCAGGTATGAAAATTTAGTTTTCTGTTTGTCAAACTCAGTTATGCATTTGAAATATTTTAGCTATTATTTTAAAATATATGATGCTTTAATTTAAATATATAATGTTATAAATGAGTTATAGTAAGAGGGTGTTCAGAATATCTGGACATCAATATTACTGCCTGATTTTGTTTTGGCTGTGTCGATCATGTCTTTTGCTCTAACTATAACTCTATAATAGTTTACTTTTTTCCTTCTATATTATCCCTGGCCCAACTAAATTATATCACCCCATCTGTTGTTTTACTATTCCTTAAATGAGTCCACTACTCTTTTAGTTGAGATATTTTTTTAGATAGAATAGTTTTTCTCTAAATTCTATAACATAATTGAATAGTGTCATATTTTAAAATTTCTTTGTGGCTTAGATTTTTGTGATGTTTCTTTCTATAATACATATCCTTACATCTCTTTCCTTCCTCCATCTTGATTTAGCTCTCATTCTTGTTTCCAGTAGGTATTTGAATTGTCCAACAGGGGACTGAAAGAAATCAGAGGAGAAGGGAGTGAGGCAGAGTCTAATCAGCAGAGAACCTGGGTCTGGTCTATGACCAAAACCATTCTCATACATCCTCTGCTTTTTCATGCCTCCCTCCAGGCTGACTGAAGTGATGCCCAACTAACAGGAAGTCTCTCCAGGTTTACAAACCAGGGAGACTCTTCAGCTGTCCTAAATCACTTGCAGAATTCCTTTCTTTTTTTTTGCAGAATTCCCCATTTTCTCCTTTATCTTGCAAAAAGAAAGTCATATTCTTTTATAATTGACATGTCCGAAAGTTTCCTTGTTCACCTCTACCCGCCTTGCACTCAGCAGCATAAGGCAACATACTGGTTTGGGTCTTCTGGACATGCCACCTACTTGGGAATAAGCCCTGTTACTTAATAACTGCAGTGGCCCCTACAGGCAACGTTATTTCACTTGATTCTATTTTCATTGTTATGAATAGCCCTTTACATGGGGTAGGATGCTATATTGGAGCTGTTTCTAGTCCAGTCAAATACGTTATTTTGTCTTCTTGTTTTAATTCTTGTTGATGTGTTTGTTTGAAAGAGGAAATTGCATTGCAGCCAAGAAAATGTTACCTCTATGATGTCTAAACATAAATAGTACAGTTTTCAGCATTAACCTAAATGTTTTTGCAAGAAAAGTCCAAATCATCTTAACTAATCCTTCCTTCCCTCCTTTTCATTTATTCATTCATTTCTTGTAACAAATCCTGAAAGTTTTCAAATTCTCTTTATTGAATAAATGAAAATAAATAAGACCCAAAATAAGATACTTGATGAAATACAAAACAAAAAAAGATAGATTTGTCTTCCTCACTCTTATTTAACATTACCATAAATATGGCACCTATGAGAAAAGTAATAATTCATAATCATTGGTAGATATTAATATGTTTCAAGTAAAGTACACCTTAAGGCAGAATTATATTCCTATTAAGACAGCTCTGTTCCTCTAGCCATTCTTGTTACAATAGTGTTTCTTTTTCTTTGCTTTGCTTTGCTTTTTGTTCTGCATTGAAAGACTGGGAAATGACCATAATAGCTATTTTCCTTGGGCAGTGAGAAGTGAGTGAATGTTGAGCTCCCTGTGGACTCAGCATTTTGATGCAAATTTCCTCACATAAAGTAACAGTGCTGCTGATTGCTACTGAACCACTGTACCTCAGCATGGGGAATGCTTCACTGCTCTCTTATCCTGGGGCTGAGTATTAACTACACTATTGAACAGAAAGTGCTTATCATCCATACCATTCAGACTACATAAATCTCTGGAAAGAGACAATGTCCCTCCAGGGAGCTTAGCTGGCCTGTAAATGTCAAAAAAAAATCAAACTATATTTTGTCCATAGAACTGCAAACGCGAAGGTAATTGGGGCTATTAGAAAAATATTTATTTTATTTTATTTTATTTTTATTTTTTATCAAGCAAATAGAATAATGAGTGATTTTTTTTTCTTTTTCTTTATACATCTTTGTTTGGGTATAATTGCTTCACAATGCTGTGTTAGTTTCTGTTATATAACAAAGTGAATCAGCTCTATGTATACATATATCGCCACATCCTCTCCCTCTTGAGCCTCCCTCCCACCCTTCCTATCCCACCCTTCTAGGTGGTCACAAAGCACCGAGCTGATCTCCCTGTGCTATGCTGCTGCTTCCCACTAGCTATCTATTTTACATTTGGTAGTGTATATAGTCGATGCTTCTCTCACTTCACCCCAGCTTCCCCCTCCCATGTCCTCAAGTCCATTCTCTATGTCTGCGTCTTTATTCCTGCCCTACCATCAACAAAGTAATTGATTTTCAAGAAAACTCTGTTTGTTGGGCAATAATAATAATTTATTTAAATAAAATTATTTCAACTATATAAATGGAACCATTCTATAATTCTGTATATATATTTCACATACTGTTATTTTCATAGCATTGCCAAATTACTCTTGGGTACCTACTAGGTAAACAGAAAACTCTGAGATGGACCAAAAAGAAGTGTGAGACTGGATTCCACGCTCTGGGACTGCAGTTTTCTCCAATCTTTGTAGTTGTTCTTAATAGCAGGAGGATCTGAGGGATCAGAGAGGAAGATTAAGGTTTTCAATTTCCAGTTCTTACTGTGGAATAATGAAAATAATAAGGGTTTTGGAGTCAGACAGAACTGTTATTTTTATTATTAAAAATTGTTCTATTATAGTGCATTCATTTTTAACTATTATTTTATTGAAAAAGAATAATACATGCATACTTAAAGCATTCTATCACTACAAAATTATAGAATTAAAATAAATTTTTCTTGTACCCAAACCTTAATCCTATTCCCAGAAGCAACAATTATTATAACATCTTTATTTGCCTATTATTTTAGAACTGGTCATCACAGATACAAGTATTTACACCAGAATATGCCACCCCCAAGTATGCCTTTTTGGCATATGGATTATTTTGAGCTAAAGGCAGTTGAGAAACAGCAGATGCAAGAAAACCTCTAAAACCCGGGCACAAAATTTCCATATGTAAAGGTGCCTCCCTCTTGTACCAAGAAGGGAGGACTCTGAACAACTCTTATCAATGGGGAAGGCACTGACTTAAATCTGCATAACAAACCTTACTAAAAAAAACCGTGTTTACCACACTCTACCTGGTCATCTTCGCAAAACTTTCCTCTTCTACCTAGAAGTCCCCAAACCCCTCTTCCTTAGTTCAACCTAAGATAATATATGTCTAATTTCTAACCACCTATTTTGGTTATTCATCTTTGGGTGCTCCCATATGTACATGAGCTACGCACATGTTAATAAACTTCTGTTTATTTTTCTCTTGTTTATTAGTCTTCTTGAGGCAGGAGGTAAATGGGCCCCAGGCTGAGCAGCTCGTCTGTCCCCTGTGGACAGATACTCCAAGATAAAGATAATAGCAGCAGCGAGGAGGAGATGAGCCCTGGCCAGATAAAAGATAAACAGACCACATATTTCTTTTTCTTGAGGTCAAGGAGGCCTCCTGACTATAAATGTGCAGAAAGGCTCCTGGGGGCCAAAAAGTCCGTAATAGGTGGCGTCAACCTTCCCACAGGCCTCTGCACTGGAATCCATCTTGGCTAAGAGATGTGCATGCGCGGAGTGGGGGAGACCCTGAGATAAACCAAATATGGACTCAGAGCCAGGCAAAGCAAGATGATTGGCCAGAGGAAACCCACCAGAAATACCCCATATAAGTGACTGAAACTACCACAAATCGTGACTCTCTCTCTGAGCCCGCCCGTGTGTGTCTATTCACAGGTAATTTTTCCTCCTAATAAACACATTACTTGTTTCACTTCTTTCCGTCTCTGTTGGAATTCATTTCTACAAAGCAGACAAGCCAGGGCCTTGTCATTAGCCACTGGGCCTCGTGGTCTAGTGGTTAGGATCCAGTGCTCTCACTGACATGGCCTGGCTTCAATCTCTGGATGGGGAACTAAGAACCTGCTTCAAGCCGCTGCAGGCTGAGGCCGCCTGAGATCATTTTGTTGGTGTAATTTACAGAGCCTCAGCTGGAGAACCTAAGATGGGTAAAAGAAAAAGATTTTTTTCCCCTCCTCTATAATATAAAGCATCATTATGTCAGAATATGTGTATGAATATCTACACAGCTAATTCATTCTTATGCGTGTTATGCTTTTTCTTTAATAATATATGAGATATTTTCCTTATCAATACATGTAGGTCTTTCTCATCTTTTTCCCAATTGCACAGATCTATCATAATTTTTTAGATCAATCTTTTTGTAGAATTTGAGGTTGTTTCACTGTTTTGCTATTACATAAAATATTGAGTAGCAATATTTTGCACATAAATCTTTCTAGATTTCAATTATTCCTTTTGTATGCTAGATTAGTAGAATTTGTCAAATAATGAAAAAAATCTGGACTTAGACTTGAATAGATTTTTTTTGAAAAAAATAAAAAAAACTTTTGCAATGGAAGGAAGGGGACTATTGCAATGGGGGAAAGGATATTGCCATAGGAAGTTGCAACCAGAAGATGTACGAGTGTCTCAAAGATCAGACGGAAAGTATTACCCACCCAAACTTGGGTCCACTCGCCTGCACAGTAAAGCCAATTCTACTGACAGCAGGCTGTGGTGAAGGAAAGAGCAGTATTCATTGCAGGGTGCCAAGCAAGTAGTCTAGGACACCTAGTGCTGAAAAAATCCAAACAACACCCAGAAGTGTTTCAGCAAGGAATTTTTAAAGGGAAGGTGAGGGAGTGGGGGGTCACAGGGTATGTGATCAGCTCATGCTTAATTCTCTGATTAGTTGATGGTGAGGTAACAAGGTGGTGTCATAGGGGTTAACATGATCAATCCTTAGGCACCAGTAGGTCTGGGGGCTATGTACTCATGATCATCATGTAATTAATTTCTTCCATTGGGTGATGGTTTTAGCATCTGTAAAACAACTCAGGAAATGAGCATCAGATATTGTTACGTAGGTACTTCAGAGAGGAGCTACAGCTGAGGATATTGGGGAGGGGTCTGTCCCGGGAAGGCCCATAGGGTCCTGCTCAGTTACAAAAGGGCTTTTCTTTGATAAGAGGAGCAAACAAGGCTAGAAAGAATTGGTTGTGGGGAAGTGGGATGAGCAGGCAGGGGGAGTCAAGAGAAAGATGATTAGGGAAGGTCTTTTCCTGAGATAAGTGGATTCTCAGGAAAGGCCATTAAAAAGGGTGGTTTTGCATCCCAGTGCTTGCTTAAGTTCAAAGATAATTCAAGGACCAAGGCTTGTGAGAAACCTGACTAAAGTTTGCACATAAGTAGACATTTTGTCCAGATTGAACAATAAGAATCAATAGTTCAGCTAATCATTTATGTGACTAAAAATAGGAATTTGGAGGATCCTTGTCTGCCTTGTCTTATCTAAATCACATGGGCAAGGGGGTTGCTTAGAGTAACACAAAAGGGTGGGAAGGTTTCTTATATTTCACTATTTTCCAGGAGCACAAGACTCTGATAAAGTTCAACATCGTCAGATTGTTGGTGTTAGGATATTTGTAAAGTCTGATAATGTTTGTTTGATTGCTTGTTTCCTTGTTTTAATTTCTGCAATGTTCTTCCTAAGTCTTTCACAGGGCATTCTCTCATTGCTACATTTAGCTCTTTAATATTTCTGACTATGTTCATCTTTTCTTCAGTTAGATTTTAGTCTTATTAAGAGCAAAGATTGTCTTTTGTTATTTCTCTTCATCTTCCGTTTCATTCTCACTCACCAAATAATTATTTAACAAGTATGCATATACTTATATAGAGACATAGAGCGGATAGATATGCAAATATAAGCAAGACACCCAGAAAGCATGGCAATGCCTCTTCACAACAGGATTTAAACTTGTTCTAGAACATGTTTCTCAACCAGGATTCTGTGGAATTCTGGGGTTTCATGATTTATTGCTAGGGGTTCAGTGAGAGAACATGACTAAAAAAGCAAAACAAAAACAAACAAAACCGTATGTGTTTGAACTTCACATTCTACACAGTCTTCACACCTCCACATGCTCGTGAACAGTGATCCAGCTGCCTCGTTAGCAATTTCGTTAGAGGTCCTTCAGTCCTGTTTGGCAGTGAGTGGTAAGATGGAGTTCCTTTGGTTAAGTTCTCATTTTTTGCTGTGATAGGAGATGCCATTGACAATTGCTAAAAAGGACAGGACAGAAGCTGATGACATCAGCCTGATTTACTTCCTTGGGTAGCCTGAACTTAAAGGAGTAACAGACTTTACCAGGATAATAGAAAATCAGAGGGAAGTGTCCATTCTAAAGAAGACATTTTCACTGACCATGGCTCAGCTTCCCCCTGTATGCTTTGCTATTGTAAACATTGCAAAGTATAGATTATATAGGTGAGAAATAAATTATACTATGACTATTTATGTATTTTTCAATTTTCTCATTTAGCTATTTATTATGCCCTCTGTTTATTAATTTTATTGCTTTACACACCTGTCGATGATCCAATGTGACAACTTTTTTTTTTTTTTTTTTTTGCGGTACGCAGGCCTCTCACTGTTGTGGCCTCTCCCGTTGCGGAGCACAGGCTCCCGACGCGCAGGCTCAGTGGCCATGGCTCACGGGCCCAGCTGCTCCGCGGCATGTGGGATCTTCCCGGACTGGGGCACGAACCCGTGTCCCCTGCATCGGCAAGCAGACTCTCAACCACTGCACCACCAGGGAAGCCCATCCAATGTGACAGCTTTTGAAAGAAAAGGGTGAGATGAAAGAGGAGGCCTCTATACCTGGGACTACTGACAATTCAGATAATGTTACTGATGAAAAATTACAATGTTTTGAGTCATTTCAGGTAGCCGTATAACAAGGGACACACAAAAAAGCCTGTCTTCACACTGAAGGGTACTTACCAATGGGACTGATAGTCCAAATTGGCTTATTTCATTGCACATCACCAGTGGAAGACAACTTACAAATACACCAAAGGCTCCAGCAAAACTGGAAAGTCACTTACTGAAAATCACAGTCGTTTGACAAGCAATGATGCTGATTATGTTAAATAGTTACTGGAACCTCAAAATAGAGTTGAACTTCTGTTTAAATACTCACAATCATGGAAAAGACTTAAGAAGCTAATTATTTAGTAGCAGAACTTATTGCCCAGAAAAGAAAAAGGCACACAAATGGCAAGGACCTAATAACCCAGCATATTGCATTAGAGTGTGTAAAATGCTCAAGCAATTTTTGTACAAGAACTTATACAATTCCACTCGCAAACAGCTCCAGAAGCTGATACATTGATGACATGTCAAAGAGAGCTTTTCTATCCAGGTTAATGAGTCATCAGTTTTCCCTAGTAAATGCTATGTCATAGTATTTGTATAATTTGTAAGTGACGGTGAAATTCAAGAAATGTTTACCTTCTGCAAAGAGCTGCCTGGAAAAGAAAAGGCTTAATGTTTTGTCTTCCTATCTGGAAACCAAAAAAGCTTGTTTTGGAGGAACTGTGTTGGCACCTGTACTAGTGGTGTCTCATCAGTTGTTGGCTCTATGAAAAGTTTGCTTCTCTTGTAACAAAAAACATTTCTGACATTGTCACAATGAACTGCTTTCTTCACAGATATATGCTGGTCTCAAAAATTCTTGAAGATGAAGGGAAAAACATTCTAGTTACTGCTACAAACATGATCACCATTAGTTTAAAAAGACCACTACACTCATTCAAAAATGTTTAAAATCTGTGGGAAAACTTTGGACGAGGACCACATAAATTTTCTGTTTTGTCCAGAAACTTGGTGGCTTACCAGAGGATGAGTTCTCAACAGGGAATCTGAACCAACAGGTGAATTGTAGGGGAGCTGTCAAGACAGGAGAAATGCAGCTATTGCTTCATGCTTTGAAGGTGAAGAATGGATGCAGAGAATAGCCTACTTGTTAGAAAGTTTCCTCCCATGAACCAGTTGCAAGACTGGAGAAAATGTGAGCTGTCTTCTTGAAATTCTCCATGTCTGCTCAGTTCAAGTGAGAAGACTCTTGGTTTTAAAAGAAAGCAGAATCTCTGGAAAAATCATGTTGCAGAAGAAAATCTTGAAATATCTTTATTGCTGGTTGGTCTTGAGAGTAAGGGAGACTATTAAGACATCAAAAGTCTCCTTGAAGAACTACAGATCAAAATTAAATAGTATTTTTTTTTTCTTTTCCACACAGATATGAGATTGGGTAAGTGGTCTTTTCTCTGAATTTTCTGTTAAACTTGAGAATTTGGCTTTGGGGAGAAAAGAGTAGAATTTATGAGCTACAGTCTGATCATGTACTCAAGATGAGATATATTCTATTCTTCCCATAGAAAAACTCAGAATTATATAAAAGACAAGTATCCTGCCATTCACTACTTAGTGTACATTTTGCTGTAGTTTTCAACTTCTTCCATGTACCAGCGAGGTCTTCCATGCTTAACAAGCCTCGAGAATCAAACGCTTTCAGTTGAAAATATCTCTGTGCTTATATCAAATTTAATCCTGAATTGAGGGCTAGTGCTGCAAAATACAATCTAGGTTCTCACCTAGCTTGTATTTTGAAGAAAATTCTATTCTTTATTTTTAGTTCAAGAAAACACTTTTTAGGGCTTCCCTGGTGGCGCAGTGGTTGAGAGTCCGCCTTTCGATGCAGGGGACACGGGTTCGTGCCCTGGTCCGGGAGGATCCCACATGCCGCGGAGTGGCTGGGCCCGTGAGCCATGGCCGCTGAGCCTGCGCGTCCGGAGCCTGTGCTCTGCAACCGGAGAGGCCACAGCAGTGAGAGGCCCGCGTACGGCAAAAAAAAAAAAAAAAAAAAAAAAATTTCATGTTGGAATATCTTTAATTAAAATCAGTTTAAATTTTTTCTTTAAATTAAATGTACCATGCTTAGAGAAATCAATTTAAAGAAATTAAGTCTAATTTTGGCTTAACCCAGCTATTTAACAGGAATTTATTAGGTTTGAATTATGGGTTTTAAAACTTATAAAAAAGAAAGAATGAGATAAATTCCAAGAAATATGCTAAGCTTAAATACCTATTTTTTTTTTAGAGGAAGGTTGATAAAAATCATTTGCAGTTTTAAGTAGAGAGAAGGAACCCTTGCAGATACCATGTATCAAATACCATTCTCCTAATTTAGCATCTTGTAGAGTAGAAATTTGTGATAACGCTTTTAGGTCTTCTTAGACAAGTGTTAAAAAAATCAAGTAAAATCATTTTTTTATAAGGGGGAAACTAAAGTTTCTTCTACCTAAACTCTTGACATAAGTTAAAGTTGATATTCTTTAGTGGAAAGGGGAAAACCCACAGAAAAAGTAGGCCCATAACTTGGCCAAAATAAATAGATTTGAAGAAAAATACTATTTTCTACTCAGAAGGGCATTAACAATTATTATTGTGTAATTATATCTATAATACTGATCATTCTAATATACCATTTGTGGTAGATAAAACAATTTCACGCAATGTGCAGACATATTTGCCAAATGTGACTGCAACAATATCTCCCATTGCACATGTCCTTTTTTTTTTTTAAGTGAATTTGACACATCTTTTTTCAAGAGGTTGGATTTATGTTTCCTACCCTTGAACAATGGTGAGCTAGTGAAAACAATGGAAGTGATGCAGTATGATTTTTTCAGACTGGATCATAAAATGCAATCATTTCTCTTCCTGATTTGATACGTTCATTCTTTAAACTCAGTCACCAGGCCGTGAGGAAGCCCAAGCAGTCTGGGAGAAATATGCATAGAAAGGAACATCGGTCCAAGTCTTATAGCCCTGAGTAAGCTCCCAGCTGTCTGCTAGCACCTAGTTGCTATTCCCACCAAGCTTTGCCCAATTGCCTGTTAGTAAGCAAAACAAAGGATTATTGTTTCTTTAAGCTGTTAAGATTTGGGTGCAGTTAGTTTCACAGAAATAAATAAATGAAACAGATTTTGGTACTGGCAGTGGCATACTGCCATGACAACTTAAGGAAATGACATTGGCTTTGTAACTGGTAAGTGATGCCCAACAGAATTTCTAATAAATTATTAATAAAAGCCTAATGAGACTTCCGTGCAGTGTTTGCAGTGAGAGCTTAAAAGAATGTACAGAAAATGTTATTGGAGTCCAAAAGAAAAAGGACCCTTCTCATGTGGTGGTGGAGAGTTTGGCAACACTGTCACCTGCAGTAGGGGAGACTGGAAAATGTACTTAGTGACTTCAGTGATGTAGGTAAGAAACATTTGAGACAGAATATTGAAGTGCTGACTTGTTGCTTATGGCTGTACATAGGAAAATGCGAGAAGAGAGAGATGAGCTTAAAAAAAAAACTGTTAAATTTTAAGGAAAATTTCAAGGAAATAAAATGAACTGGGACTTAATGATTTTGAAATTAAATCAGAAAACTGTTTTTCATTTCCAGATGCTCCAGATGGCAAATTGTTCTGAAATTAAGAAATGGCTTCCAGGTAAAAATCTCATTCAGAGTAGACGTATGAGATCCTGGAAGACCTCAGAAGAAAACATCCAGAATGTTCCATCATAAACCCTTTCAAAGAGTCCCTCAGAAAGATTTAATAGTATGTCTCACAAATGCTATTAAACAATAGGTGTTCTAGGAATCTTAAAGCCATTGTCCCACAGAAATTTCACATGGAGCAGAATATAGAGAAGGACTTACCTTAAAGTATGGGTACGGTTTCTGTCTAATAACGTGGATTATAAATTGATGGGCAAGAAGCCTCAAAGTTCTTGTAGAAATTTACCAGCTTAGACTGGAAATATCAGAAAAAGTACATGATAAAAAGATGCCTTGAACTCCCAAATGACTGTGGGCAGGAAGCCGACCCAGAAAACTAGTGTAAACACAGATTGTTTTTTGTGGAAAAGGATGGGAGACTCAGAGAACAAAATCAGTAGTCCAAAGGGTGGAGATAAGGGCTACAGAAAAGAAGTTCCAGGCAGTAAATCTTAGCCCTAATCAAGGAACTGACAACCCACACCTCTTTGTATTTCAGAATTTTTATAGACGAATAGCTGCTGTGTCCTTCAAATTTCCCCCGTTCCTGAATGAGAGTGTCTGTAGCAGTTATCCTATCCCTGTTGCCTATCTCACCACTGTATGTGCATAGAGGGTAAATCATGTATTATTTCAGTTCTCAGTTCTTTAGATCAAAAGAAAGGGAATTAAGAAATTATATTTGAGAAACCTTACCCCAAATCATCATCCACACCTGGGCTTGATGGAGATAAAAGATTCTGGACTTCAAGCTGATTCTGTAATGGGATGGGTCTTGGGGAAGAGGAGAATATATTTTGCAAGTAGGAGGGGACTGAATTTTTGTGGTCAGAAGACAAACTCTGAGGTTGTATTTTCCAAAAATGGCTATCAAAATATCTCCCTGACCACATGTTCCTATTACAGTGCGAGTCTGATACTTCTTCTGTTGAATTCGGGGCTCCATGTTCTATGTCCTTGGATTGGGATGGGTTGCATACTGTGGTGAACATGACACTTTGTAACTCCTAAGGCTGGGTCATGAAATGTGATCCTGCTTCTGCCTGGTTCTTTTGGGACACTTTCTCTGGGAATGCAACCATCTTGCCGCTGAGAAAGCCAAGCAGCTCAGGGAGAGGTCCCTGGATAGGAACTGAGGCCTCTGGCCCCATCTGAGCACCTCCCTGACAACAGCACCTACCTGATCAGCCATGTGAGTGAGTCAACTTGTAAGTGGATCCTCCAACCCCCAGTTGAGTCACCCAGTGGATGCTGCATAGGGCAGAGAAGAGTTTCCTCGCTGAACTTGCCCAAATTCCAGAATTATTCAAGAATTCATCCAAAATGAAAAAAAAAAGACAGAGAAATTTGGCTTAAAAGTAAAATTCCTATAGCGCTAAGCTGTTCATTTTGTTCCACCTTTTGGAGATGATGACTCTTCCCAGGATTCTGACTGGATGATTTCTTATTAAAGTGAAATTAGCTCCATCTCTTCAAGGATGCTGGACATATCTGTTTACTTTAGATATAGTGCTTTGAATGTAAGTGATGAATGAAAGTGAATAAAGCAGAAGTCTTATTTCTTAAAAATTTCAATCTTTAAAAATTTTCAGTGTACATCTGATGGTCTTGAGAAAAAATGGAACTGACTTTCCAGAGTCCTACAACTATGGACTCTTTGGTATAAGGAGACATCTTGAGGGCTTCCCTGGTGGTGCAGTGGTTGAGAGTCCTCCTGCTGATGCAGGGGACGCGGGTTCGTGCCCTTGTCCGGGAGGATCCCACATGCCACGGAGCGGCTGGGCCTGTGAGCCGTGGCCGCTGAGCCTGCGCGTCCGGAGCCTGTGCTCCGCAACGGGAGAGGCCACAGCAGTGAGAGGCCCGCATACCGCAAAAAAAAAAAAAAAAAAAAAAAGACATCTTGAACCATAACCAAACAAATACCTGGTTGTTCGCTGGCATAATGTAAGCCAATAATGTAAGCTATTACATTGTAATATTAATAGCTTACAATAATGTAAGCTATTAGTACCTACTGCCTGACGGGTACTGCATGCCAAATATGTGGCAGGGCATTTCAGTAAAATGACATGAGATGAAAGTATAAACCAATACATAGCTTAGAGCATTCCTGAAACTAGCAGTATACTCTGTCGTCCAAGGTTTATTTTCTCTGAAAAATTGAGATGCTAGTTTTTCAGTGGAATTTGGTGTTTGAGGATTAAAAAAACAAAAAGATGCAATTTGATGTTTGAGGATTAAAAAAAAAAGTGGAACATATTTTCAAAATTACATTACTTCTGTAAGGAGACCACTGGTGCTATTGTGTAGCCCTATTTTTATTGAATATATTCAATCTCATTGAGTTAATTCAATTTTATTTCATTAGTGACAGCTGCTAAACTTTTTTCAAAGTTGATTTCTTTCCAAGTGTAAAGGAAATTCTTGGCAAATTCACTGTTGCTTATTAAATTATGAAAGGTAGAAAATGAATCTTTATTGAAAATAGTCTGTAAGAATCTGTTTGCAAAATTGAATATAATTTCAAATGGTAACTGGAAACTCAGATTTAATAATGTTGAGGAAATAGCACTTAAAGAGGTACAGAATATACCACTCCAAAATATGCTACTTTGGCATGATGGTTATTTTGAGTTGAAGGCAATCGAGATCCGGCAGACTCAGGAAAAGCTCTTTACCTCCCCATTAACTGCCTAAAAGAAAGCATACATTTCTCTATTTGTGGGAGATATATACATTTATAGAGGAAATTTACATGTTTGGCATAGGGAGAGAGCTATCCCCAGAGATCAGTTTTATACCTGAAAAACTTACCTGCATGGCTGGGCAAACTTTACAGTAATTTCCTCCTCTTACCTTCCCTCGTTAGTAACCTCCCCCAACAATCCCCCACGTGAAACCCTAAAGCCCTATCCTTTTCCTCAGCTTAGGATGGCATAAAAGTCTTAATTGCCTGGCCACATTTTCAGTCTCATATCATTGTGGCGTTCCTGTGTGTATGCATGCAATTACATTTTTTTTTCTGCCGTTAATCTGTCCTACATCAGATTTGATCCTCAGACCAGCCACAGAACCTAGAAAAATAAAAAGGAAAAATTTTCTTTCCCTGCACACTAAGGGAAGCCCTCACTTAAGGGACACAGACAAAAAAAAAAACCTTTAGAATATAAGCCTCTTTCATCTCCCCATGATAATTTACGTGCAGAAAAGAACATAGTAATAATACTTCAGAGGAAAGGCTATTTCATGACTAAAAGTCAATTAGTGGGACATTATCTCTATTATAAAAATATGATTTTTAAATGAAGTATTTCACATTTTTGACATGAGTATTATGAAATATTTAATATTTAGAAAATGTCATTCTCTTCCACAACTATAGTCTAGTACTCATCATAGAGATTCACATCCCCATATGATTTCATATGTGTTCTTTTAAAAAATTTTTTATTGAAGTATAGTTGATTTACAATGTTGTATTAATTTCTTCTGTACAGCAAAGTGACTCAGTTATACATATATATATATATTCTTTTCCATTATGGTTTGTCACAGGTTATTGAATTAATTCTCTGTGCCATACAGTAGGACCTTGTTGTTTATCCATCCCATACATAACAGTTAGCCTCTGCTAATCCCAAACTCCCATTCCTTCCCTCCCCCAGCCCCCTTTCCCCTTGGCAGTCACAAGTTTGTTCTCTATATCTGTGAGTCTGGTTTTGTTTCATAGATATGTTGATTTGTATTGTATTTTAGATTCCACATATAAGTGATATCATATGGTATTTGTCTTTCTCTTTCTGACTTACTTTACTTAGTATGATAATCTCTAGGTCCATCCATGTTGCTGAAAGTGGCATTATTTCATTCTTTTTTATGGCTGAGTAATATTCCATTGTATATATGTACCACATCACTTTATTCATTCATCTATCAATGGATATTTAGGTTGTTTCCATGTCTTGGCTACTGTAAATAGTGCTGCTAAAAACATAGTGGTGTTTGTTCTTTTTGAATTATAGTTTTGTCTGGGTATGTGCCCAGGAGTGGAGTTGTGGGATCATATGGTAATTCTGTTTTTAGTTTTTTGAGGAACCTCCATACTGTTCTCTATAGTGGCTTCACCAATTTACATTCTTACCAACAGTGTAAGAGGGTTCATATGTCTTCTAATCTTTGATTCTTTCATAGTGACTTCTGAGCTTCTGGTCCAACATTTGAAAATCCTCTATACCCTCCTCTTCCCTAAATGTCCTCTTCACCTTCTCAGTCTATATTGAAATGTGAATTCCTCAGAAGGATTCTTTTTCCCTGTGGCCCTTTCAACCAATAGCTCTTGTCTCTCCACACTGTACGTGGCTTGTAGGTGGAGTTGATGTCTTCCCTACTCTTTCTTGCTAATTTCAAACTAATTTTCTTTCTCTCTTCCCTAAAATTTCTTATCTTTGAAGATTCTGCTCCCAGTCTATAATATACTTCTATGTTATGCTTATCTACAGACTCATTAATTAAATATTTTAACTTTGGGCTCCTGTCACTCTAACAGTACTCTTGTCCTAAGTCTTAATGGTTGCAATGTCCTTTTGCGTGATCTTTGTAATGTTCTGATCTCATAGTTCCCAGATCCGTTTCAGTATCCTCCCTTCCACATTCACTCTCTCTATTCCCATGGCCATTATCCAGACCTTGGCATTATGAATAACTGTATCCCCTTCATAGACTCAGTTTCAAGTACCCCACTTTCTGATTTTCACATCCTCTCATTCTAGCTCTTTTCTTTAAGACCCTTCAATCCACTGGTCCTATCACCTTTTTCACTGCCACTTGCTTCCCACCGTCAATGCCCTTCAGCCATAAAACACCAGGAATAATAAACCTATAGTTGAACAAGTTGGGTTTAGTGTTCCTTTTAAGGAAGTACAATGCACATCCTGGGGAGCCATCTAGTATCTGAGTAAGTCTGTTACAAGAGGCTAATTCTTAGGAGTTGGTCTCATGTTAGGTAATTTTAGGAAGGGTTTAGGAAGCAGGACTTTACTATGCTTTTGGATGCTGTCAGGCAGTGTGGGCATTCTATGACTGATTATCTAAATCAATCTTATCTACAAGGCAGGAAGAATTAAACAAGGTTAAAGGTATAATTGGTAAGGCGCTACTGTCATACATATTATCCAGGACAGGGAGATGTTTGGATATTTTTGTGGTTTGAACCATATTCATGTTTTGTATGTTTAGAAATGATTCCCAAATGGTCTTTTTGTCTTATCATGGTCAGAGTGGCTTTGACTGATGTTAGTGTCCTGTGGAGTTGTTTATGTTCAACAGGAAAGCACCATGACCTACCTGAGAGTGCCTCGTCAGCTCCAAAGTTGGGAACTGCTTTTCTCTTCCTCACCTTGGTCTATCACCTTGTACCTCTGACTCCTCTGCCATTGCCCCACCCCAGTGATTCTAGATCCACCCCAGCTGCATTCTCTATCCCTTTTAACCAGCTTTATTTTTTTATGAATATTACCATATTATAAATTTTGTATATAGTTGTATATTATCTTTCCAATTTTTAACAAAATGATTCAGATCATTTTTACCATATAATGGCAATTAGATAATAATTTGATTCTTAAGAATAAGGTAATCAAAATCTGCAAGTGCTAATAGGGTTTATATGAATCAGTTATAAATTCCATGTGATCATAGAAAATAAAAAGACATGATTTATAACTTCAAATATTTTTGTGATAGTATTTGCTATCTTGGCAGTTGACTTTCACTGAATTAAAGATAAGCTATTTCATAAGAGATATTAAGGACATGTCAAGGAATAATGTAAAAAATTAAAATACAAAGAGGTGAAGTCACACTTGTGGAGGTGGGGGCGAGGGGAGATGGATATAATGAATTGAAGATAAATATAAGGATTTTCAGTGTAAGAATTTTTAAAAATCAGTAGTTTTGACTAATATATTTCTGATAAATACTAGTAACATTTTAAGTGCAGTACATCTAGGAAGAGATCAGACTATTTACAAAGAATCTTATAGAAAGATCTGACACTGTCAAACTCCTATCTTGTTTTGATATTGGACATGTGAATTGTTTCTTCCCACCCTTTATTTCATAGCTACAGTTTGAGATTTAAGTCTTTCCCTTTATTGTATTTTCTGTAGCCTGAGGGCTAGTGTGGGAAAGAGGGTTTAGCATTGCGGAAGGTCCTGGTTGCTGCTGTTCCTTCTGTTATATGTCCTGTACCAGGATTTATTGCACGTAGTTTGAGGATTGTATCTTCCCTTCTAAGGTACTAACTCGGAGCATCAGACGATTGCTCCAATGCAGCATGCATGTCCAAGAGTTGCTGAGACCAAAGAGCCAGGTCAGATTATGCACTTAGCGGTTCCATTCTGCTCTTCCTAGAATCAGCAGGGAGAACCAAGTGATGAATAATGCATAGATATGGTGTTAATTGGTTCCATGGGCAAGACAGTGCTATAGAGGAGACTTCAAATGGACTTACTTTGTGAATTTTCCCCTGGATTTCTGCTCCTTTATACATCTTTTGTTTTTGTGTCTGCTGAATCCATCATTTTCCAGGGGAAGTGGTAACTCTAATACTGTGATTCTTCTTTCTTTCTTTTAGATTTTCTACACAATTAAAATAAACATTTTGAGCATTGCTGGTGGATCCCAACTTCTTTGAAAACTGGACTGAGAGATAGAGATTCCACATTTGCATGGCCACTGTCCCTTCCTCCTCAAGTCTGCTTTCCACCCCATCACATTTTTCTTTCACATTGCCTGTTGCTTCCTCCATGAACTTCTCTCTAAATTTAATGCTCATAGTAATATTCAAGATGTTTCCTACTTACTTTTGTTCTGCCATTTCCCTTGTGTGAGTGGGTTGGAGGAATAATTAGAAGCTACATTATTCTAGATATTCTTTACTTCTATTTTTTTAACATCTTTATTGGAGTATAATTGCTTTACAATATTGTGTTAGTTTCTGCTGTATAACAAAGTGAATCAGCTATATCCACATCTTCTTTATCCATTCATCTGTCAATGGACATTTAGGTTGCTTCCATGTCCTGGCTATTGTAAATAGTGCTGCAATGAAAATTGTGGTACATGACTTGTTTTGAAGTATGGTTTTCTCAGGGTATATACCCAGTAGTGAGATTGCTGGGTCATATGGTAGTTCTATTTTTAGTTTTTTAAGGAACCTCCATACTATTCTCCATAGTGGCTGTATCAATTTACATTCCTAACAACAGTGCAAGAGGGTTACCTTTTCTCCACAGCCTCTCCAGCATTTATTTTTTGTATATTTTTTTGAAGATGGTCATTCTCACCAGTGTAAGGTGATACCTCATTGTAGTTTTGATTTGCATTGCTCTAATGATTAGTGATGTTGAGCATCCTTTCATGTGTTTGTTGGCAACCTGTATATCTTCTTTGGAGGAATGTCTATTTAGGTCTTCTGCCCATTTTTGGATTGGGTTGTTTGTTTGTTTTTTTATATTGAGCTGCATGAATTGCTTGTATATTTTGGAGATTAATCCTTTGTTAGTCGTTTCTTTGCAAATATTTTCTCCCATTTTGAGGGTTGTTTTTTCATCTTACTTATGGTTCCCTTTGCTGTGCAAAAGCTTTTAAGTTTCATTACGTCCCATTTGTTTATTTTTGTTTTTATCTCCATTTCTCTAGGAGGTGGATCAAAAAGGATCTTGCTGTGACTTTTGTCATACAGTGACATATATTTTCCTCTAAGAGTTTTATAGTGTCTGTCCTTACATTTACGTCTTTAATCCATTTTGAGTTTATTTTTGTGTATGGTGTTAGGGAGTGTTCTAGTTTCATTCTTTTACATGTAGCTGTCCAGTCTTCCTAGCACCACTATTGAAGAGGCTGTCTTTTCTCCATTGTATATTCTTGCCTCCTTTATCAAAGTTAAGGTGACCATATGTGTGTGGGTTTATCTCTGGGCTTTCTATTCTGTTCCATTGATCTATATTTCTGTTTTTGTGCCAGTAACATACTGTCTTGATTACTGTAGCTTTGTAGTATAGTCTGAAGTCAGGGAACCTGATTCCTCCAGCTCTGTTTTTCTTTCTCAAGATTGCTTTTGCTATTAGGGGTCTTTTGTGTTTCCATACAAATTGTGAAATTTTTTGTTCTAGTTCTGTGAAAAATACCACTGGTAATTTGATAGGGATTGCATTGAATCTGTAGATTGTTTTGGGTAGTATAGTCATTTTCAAAATGTTGATTCTTCCAATCCAAGAATATGGTATATCTCTCCATCTGTTTGTATCATGTTTAATTTCTTTCATCAGTCTTACAGTTTTCTGCACAGGGATTTTTGTCTCCTTAGGTAGGTTTATTCCTAGGTATTTTATTCTTTTTGTTGCAGTGGTAAATGGGAGAGTTTCCTTAATTTCTCTTTCAGATTTTTCATCATTATTGTATAGGAATGCAAGTGATTTCTGTGCATTAATTTTGTATCCTGCTACTCTACCAGATTCATTGATTAGCTCTAGTAGTTTTCTGGTAGCATCTTTAGGATTCTCCATGTATAGTATCATGTCATGTGCAAACAGTGACAGCTTTACCTCTTCTTTTCCAATTTGTGTTCCTTTTATTGCTTTTTCTTCTCTGATTTCTGTGACTAAAACTTCCAAAACTATGTCGAATAATAGTGGTGAGAGTGGGCAACATTGTCTTGTTCCTGATCTTAGAGGAAATGGTTTCAGTTTTTCACCATTGAGAACGATGTTGGCTGTGGGTTTGTCATATATGGCCTTTACTATGTTGAGGTATTTCCCTCTTTGCCTACTTCCTGGAGGGTTTTCTCATAACTGGGTGTTGAATTTTGTTGAAAGCTTTTTCTGCATCTATTGAGATGATCATATGGTTTTTCTCCTTCAGTTTTTTAATATGGTGTATCACACTGATTGATTTGCCTACATTGAAGAATCCTTGCATTCCTGGGATAAACCCCACTTGATCATGGTGTATGATCTTTTTAATGTGCTATTGGATTCTGATTGGTAGTATTTTGTTGAGGATTTTTGCATCTATGTTCATCAGTGATATTGGCCAGTAGTTTTCTTTCTTTGTGACATCTTTGTCTGGTTTTGGTATCAGGGTGATGATGGCCTCATAGAATGAGTTTGGGAGTGTTCCTACCTCTGCTATATTTTGGAAGAGTTTGAGAAGGGTAGGTGTTAACTCTTCTCTAAACATTTGATAGAAATCACCTGTGAAGCCATCTGGTCCTGGGCTTTTGTTTGTTGGAAGATTTTCAATCAGTTTCAATTTCAGTGCTTGTGATTGGTCTGTTCATATTTTCTATTTCTTCCTGGTTCAATCTCAGAAGATTGTGCTATTCTAAGAATTTGCCCATCACTTCCAGGCTGCCCTTTTTTTTTTTTTTGGCATATTTTTGCTTGTAGTAATCTCTCATGATCCTTTGTATTTTTGTAGTGTCAGTTGTTCCTTCTTTTTCATTTCTAATTCTGTTGATTTGAATCTTCTCCCTTTTTTTCCTGATGAGTCTGGCTAATGGTTTGTCAATTTTGTTTATGTTCTCAAAGAACCTGCTTTAAGTTTTATTGATCTTTGCTATTGTTTCCTTCATTTCTTTTTCATTTATTTCTGATCTGATCTTTATGATTTCTTTCCTTTGCTAACTTTGGGGTTTTTTTATTTGTTCTTCCTTCTCTAATTGCTTTAGGTGTAATGTTAGGCTGTTTATTTGAGATTTTTCTTGTTTCCTGAGGTAGGATTGTATTGCTATAAACTTCCCTCTTAGAACTGCTTTTGTTGCATCCCATAGGTTTTGGGTTGTCATATTTTCATTGTCATTCGTTTCTAGGTATTTCTTGATTTCCTCTTTGATTTCTTCAGTGATCTCTTGGTTATTTAGTAGCACATTGTTTAGCCTCCATGTGTTTATATTTTTTACCGTTTTTTTCCTGTAATTAATATCTAGTCTCATAGCATTGTGGTCGGAAAAGATACTTGGTATGATTTCAATTTTCTTAAATTTACCAAGGTTTGATCTGTGACCCAAGATATGGTCTATCCTGGAGAATGTTTCATGAGCACTTGAGAAGAAAGTGTATTCTGTTGTTTTTGGATGGAAGGTCCTATAGATATCAATTAAATCCATCATGTTTAATGTATCATTTAAAACTTGTGTTTCCTTATTTATTTTCATTTTGGATGACATGTCTTTTGGTGAAAGTGGGGTGTTAAATTCCCCTACTATTATTGTGTTGCTGTCAATTTTCCCTTTATGGGTGTTAGCATTTTCCTTTTGTATTGAGGTCCTCCTATGTTAGGTGCATAAATATATATGATTGTTATATCTTCTTCTTGGATTGACCCCTTGATCATTATGTAATGTCCTTCTCTGTCTCTTGTAATAGTCTTTATTTTAAAGTTTATTTTTTCTGATATGAGAATTGCTACCTCAGCTTTCTTTTGATTTCCATTTGCATGGAATATCCTTTTCCATCCCCTCACTTTCAGTTTGTATGTGTCCCTAGGTCTGAAGTGGGTCTCTTGTAGACGACATATATACGAGTCTTGTTTTTGTATCTATTCAGCCAGTCCATGTCTTTTGGTTGGAGCATTTAATCCAGTTAATTTAAGGTAGTTATCAATATGTATGTTCCTATTACCATTTTCTTAATTGTTTTGGGTTTGTTATTGTAGGTCTTTTCCTTCTCTTGCGTTTCCAGCCTAGAGAAGTTCCTATAGCATTTGTTGTAAAGCTGGTTTGGTGGTGCTGAATTCTCTTAACTTTTCCTTGTCTGTAAAGATTTTAATTTCTCCATCAAATCTGAATGAAATCCTTGCTGGGTAGAGTAATCTTGGTTGTAAGTTTTTCCCCTTCATCACTTTAAATATGTCCTGCTACTGCCTTGTGGCTTGCAGAGTTTCTGCTGAAAGATCAGCTGTTTACCTTATGGGGGTTTCCTTGTATGTTATTTGTTGCTTTTCCCTTGCTGCTTTTAATATGTTTTCTTTGTATTTAATTTGTGATAGTTTGATTAATATGTGTCTTGGCATGTTTCTTTTTGGGTTTTTCCTGTATAGGATTCTGCGCTTCCTGGACTTGATTGACTATTTCTTTTCCCATGTTAGGGAAGTTTTCCACTGTAATCTCTTCAAATATATTCTTAGACCCTTTCTTTTTCTCTTCTTCTTCTGGGTCCCCTATAATTTGATTCTTCATATGTTTAATGTTGTACCAGAGGGCTCTGAGACTGTCCTCAGTTCTTTTTTCTTTATTCTGTTCCCTGGCAGTTATTTCCCCATTTTGTCTTCCTTCTCACTTATCCTGTCTTCTACCTCAGTTATTCTGCTACTGATTTCTTCTAGAGTATTTTTAATTTCAGTTATTGTGTTGTTCATCACTGTTTGTTTGCTCTTTAATTTTTTCTAGGTCCTTGTTAAATGTTTCTTGTATTTTCTCCATTCTGTTTCTGAGACTTTGGATCATCTTTATTATCATTACTCTGAATTATTTTTCAGGTAGGTTGCCTGTTTTGTCTTAATTTATTTGGTCTTGTAGGTATTTACCTTGCTCTTTCATCTGTAACATATTTTTTTATCATTTCAGTTTGTTTGTTTTTTTGTTTTTTTTTTGATGGGTGGAGCTGTATTCCTGTTTTACTGGTTGTTTGGCCTGAGGCATCCAGCACTGGAGTTTGCAGGCAGTTGGATAGAGCTGGGTCTTGGTGCTGAGATTAGGTCCTCCGGGAGGCTTCACTCTGATTAATATTCCCTGGGGTCTGAGGTTTTTGGTTAGTCCAGTGGTTTTGACTTGGAGCTCCCACCACAGGAGCTCGGGCCTGACCTCCAGCCTGGGAACCAAGATCCCACAAGCTGGTGGCTGGGGGTTTCTCCCATCCCTTGGGTGCCCATGGTCCCCCACCAGTGCCTGGTAGGTGCCCTAGTTGTGCGGAGACAATTCTGTGTCCTCCTAGTCTGCCATGTTGACTCTGCCCCCCCTTTACTTCTTTTTAAAATAAATTTTATTAGGTGTCAGGAAAGGCGTATTCTGTGTTCCAGTCTCATTTTATTATCCTTATTTTTGTTTTGATTTTAAATTAATATAATAAAAGAAAAAATACATGTAATGAATGATTTTAACTATACACTTTTTGTAGCCAAGGTTTTTGTTTTAATGTTCCATAACTTTAGATTTTGTTGTTTAAATATTTATACATTATAAATATTTTATTTTTTCTGTTTGCAACCTTATTTTGTTTCAAAATAAAAATGGGAGTTAGTATAATAACAGGGGATCTGAATATCAATATACAATAAGTAATTTTAATTATTTCAGCTAGATAAATTTTCTTTCTTTTCCCTTTTCCTATCTACTATTCTGTATTTTCCCCTCATTTCTCCCTTTCTACTTTTTCCCCTTATTTTCTCCTTTATTATCTCCCAATTACCAAAATTTATTAAGCATATATTATATCCCTCAGGGTTAAATATACAAAAATCGAAAAGATATACACAAAAAGCTATAACTGCTCCTGAGAGCCAACTATTCACAATAAATACAAACATATGTATCTTTCATTAATTTATTAGTTCATTTATTGATTTGTGGACTTATTTTTTTATTCAGACTGTTCCAGAAATTTCCATGTAGCTTGTCAATAAATCAAAATGGTGCATTTAGTGCAAATAAATACTTCACTCTATTGATTTTAGGTGTGACTTTCACTGTTCTGATCTTTAACTTCTTTGGCTGAGGTTTGAAATCAGACCAAATTATATCAAAATTAATAGCAAATATCAATTCTTACCAATGTCAAGGTAAATACAAGTGAAATTTTTGTTGATATCTCTGTTTAGGAGAATGACATGAAAGTTTAAATCTTAGATTTCAAGAAGATAACTAAAATCTGATTACATGCTTTTCAAAACTTTCTCCTTTCACGTTCTCTGACTATGTTGTTTCAGTATTTTTTAATTTGCCAAGTTCTAACTTTGAATTTAAATTATGATTTGAATTTTTAAGTATTATTCCTGAGTTTTTTATTTTATACAAAATTGAATTTGACAGCATGAAAATGTGTTTATAACCAAAATACATTTAATGAGTGCATTAATATGGAGCAATTAGCACTTGGAATTCTCCATCAAAATGTAAAATGTAATTATGATTATTATTTGGCAAAGTTAGATCATAGTTACTTAAATGAATAGCTAAAATGTTAGTTAAATGATAGAAAATTTGGATACAGATTGAAAATAAAACTACTTTACTTCACATAAAATGCACTTGACTTAAATTTCTCTGGTCTTTGGTATTTCACTTGAACAAAGATCGTGAATTAATTTGATTAATATTTCAAAACGTATCCAGTATATATATTTTTTTAATTGAAAAGGATGTGAGTAATATGAAATAGAATAGGAAAGGATTGGAATCAGGACTGGACCAAATATAATTTCCATGTTAGGTTTTCAGTTGAAGTTTTGGCTTAATTGCTAACAATCTAAGCCATTGAATTTGAGAGTGAAAAATCAAGATGATTTATATAAACCTTGAAAAAAGTGAACTAATAAAGTTTTGGGTTTTATTTACTTACATTGTACCTTATCTCTTTAACTTCTGTTGAACAACATAAATACTACAATCTGATATATTTACCAGTGTCCTAAAGTCAGACAAAACTTCACTGAATTTAGCAATCAAGTTAGGAACACTTATGTTGTGCTAAATGATCTACATACATGTAATATTTATAATACAATAATCTTCACAATATGATACAATAACACTTAAAATTAAATTTTACAAATTTAATCTTTTCTTATTGCCAATTTAAATATCCGGACATTGAAGTACAGAGAAGCTACAGGTTTTTCTGACATCCAAACATCAACTATTAGCTATTGTGATGTATCAATTTACAGCAGAACATTGAAAATGGAAAAATTTCATTTATTAATAACAACCTGTCTGTTTTACAACTTGATGCTTGTAGAATTTCACCATGTTGTGAATGGCTAGGTGAATTGGGTAGTTATTTGAAAGCCCTAAAGGTGAACAGTTTTGATTACATCAGAAGTGCTCTGCTTCAGATAACATAATTATGCACATCATAATTACCTATAGGTCAGATCCAATGGGTGGCCACATCTCCCAGGATTTTATAGATAAATGCACACAGTTTTTAAATCAATTCTGAGAGAACAGTAATGGTAAATTATTTAGTTTATAAGGGCAGGCAATGGGAAATGTGTGTTCACAATCCTCATTTAGAAATGGAAATATGTGATAAGGGGAAGGAAAAAATAGGTTTTCAACAGAATCCAAATTATTTAACCCAGTCTATTTTTTTCTGCAAGTGAAATCAGGTTTATAGACAGGCTCTCTTTGATGCTGATAACAGTGTAATGTTTAGGTTAAATGAGTGAAAAATCAGTTTTTGCACTACTGACTATGCAGAATCTAGTCACTAACTTCAATGCATTTAATTTCCATTCTGTGCTATCGGTACAGACAAACAAAATAAAAGAAGGTATATCCCTGGGATATAGCTTTGGTTCATCCTTTAATTTTTCTTATCTCTAGAAGTGGTGATTGTATTTTATCCAAAGCAAACAAGATTCTCACATCTACAAAATGTCTACAGTTTTCCTATATAGTGATACCACACGTTGTTCTGCTTATTATTCCTGCATCACCGATGCAGCACTTGTCTGTTTTAATGATGTATGTTTGCCTCAGTGATTGTTAATCTAATGATGGAATATGTCCCTGGAGGTTACAGGTACCATTTTCTAAGTCTCTTGCCTACAGGCTGAATTACAATATGATTGATATCGTAAATATTTTTTATTCTTAACTAAAATATGTGCACATTTATAATAAAAGGAAGCTATAGCTATGATCCTAATAAGAGCACTTTCCAGGTAAGCATGTTTCTGCCTTTGCAGAAATGGTCACCTTTTTATACAATTCAATCTCTTTCACTGACATTGAGCTCTTTCAGAAGACAGAGAAGCCAGGAAAGTAAAAATGTCAGCAACTTATGCATTCTGAATTCACTCCCAGCTGAATGTCAATGTAAATATAATAAATATACATTATGTAAATATATTTAAATATGAGACATACATATTTACATTTAAATATAAATTGAGATAATTTACATGTTAGATTCTGAATGTCAGTCATTAAAATCCACTGATTTCCTGACCCAATTCTGCCATTCAGAATGATGTATGCATGTGCTTGTTAATTAACCATTTACTAAGTACACAAAGGGTGATAATGCTGACCCAGCTGCATACAGTAATTTGCAGGATGGTTCCCTTCTTAAGGAGCTGGCAATTGGAGTGTGGGGTAACCGAGATGGAGAGGTGGGGGGAGATATAGATAAATAGAGAACTGAAATAGGAAAACAGAAAAACAAAGGTCAAAAGGGAGAATGTAAATGTGCATGAATCAAAGAGACTCAAGTTTCCAAAGAAATCTATGTGATGATGATGTCAGGGAGGAAGAAATTTTCCTCTACCCTTCTAGGTTCTCTAGTTGGTCTAAAAATTAAATTGGCATGAGATAGATTAACAGGAGACAATCAAAATTTAGTAATATGTATACATGGGAGAGACCCATGAAAACTTAGTAACTTGCCAAAATGGCTGAAATCCTCATCTAAATACCATCTTCAGCTAAAGACAAAAGAGGATGTTGGGGGTTGTGGTTTGGGACATCAAAGGAGAGGAAAGCAAATCACATGGAGA
This sequence comes from Delphinus delphis, assembly GCF_949987515.2. Taxonomy (NCBI): domain Eukaryota; kingdom Metazoa; phylum Chordata; class Mammalia; order Artiodactyla; family Delphinidae; genus Delphinus; species Delphinus delphis. Next base: position 122,017,234 of record NC_082686.1, on the reverse strand, counting down.
TGGAAAAGCAAATATTTGGTAAACAGTTGTTTGCTGGACCATGCAGACACAACTGGGACACACAGTGGACTCTGATCCTAGGTCCTCCTTAGTTCTCTTCACCACTTCCAGCCCATATTCTTTGCAGAGATCTCTGGTGACAGCTCTATTCTGGGAACAGGACCTTTATCTAAATTATTTTAGGCTGTTAGAAGGGAGGTAACAAAAAGAGATTCCTGAGTCTTCTGTTTCTTAAGTATAACCAGCCTAAATTAATTTTCATGCCAAAGATACACATTTTCGGGTGGTAAAGTTTGGCCCCCTAGAATGACTTTTAACATCTGGTCTTAAAGGAATGGTCAAGATTCTGTCGTGTAAGAGTTAACAATCTGCCAGGAGTACTCCCTGGTATCATCTTAGTTCAGACTTTCAACATTCATCCCATGTATTATTAAATAAGTCTTCTTTCTATTTTCCTTGTCTTCAGGTATGACTTTCCATTATCTATTCCACATATTACCTACACATACTACCTACATCTTTCTAAACACAAATCTAATCATATAACGTACCTCTTTAAAAGAATCCATTGGTTCCTCAATGCCTTCATCTTCAAATGCAAACTCTTTTAAACGCTGCTTAACCCCACTCTTTTATACACACCAGGCCTTAGCTTCTACCATCCTTTGACTCACACCCTATAATTCTGTCTTCCCAAATTACTTGGCATTCCCCAAACTTATCTGGCTTTTGTTTGTTTTTGTTTGGATTCTCCTAGAATATCCCTTTCTTGCTTTATCATGTGAATATATCCTATGTTCCCTTTAGGCTCAGGTCAAGGGTGATCTTTTGTGCAAAGTCTTTATCCCTATTCTCTGCAAGCATGTCCACACTACATCTCTTCCCCACGTTCCCCGTGGTACCAGAAAGCTCCGGTGGTGGAGAAATATTCCCATTCTTTTGTGTTTGTAAAGGACCATCTTACCCTCACAAGTTCAGATAAAACTCACCTCATTTTCCCTCAATAGCTCAGATGAGACCTGTCTCTATCCTTCCTCTTGACACTTTTATTTTATAAAAGCCCAGGTTTTTTCCATATTTTTTGAAATGTTCCTCATTAATGAATGTTCTCTATATTGCAATACTTTGAATACAGTCATCTCCTTAGTTATCTTGGGCCTTTTGTCTTTCACAGTGGGCAAATCCGGTCTCTGTCAGTGAGTTCATCGGAGACTTGTCGTGTTTTGCTGTAAACTGTTGATTTCCTTGCCTGTCATCCTCACTAGACTGAAAATTCCTTGAGAGTTGAGAATGTCTCTTTATATATTCCCACGTGTACTCAATGCAGTGCCGGAGTACACATAGCAGGTGACAAATAAACCTTTGACGACCACTAAGTGAGAGCTTGCTGTATGTTCACTGTTTTCTTTTACTACAGGAAGGACATCAAGGCTGCCTCTTTTCCTGATCAGAGTCATTTTAACACTCTGAATTAGGCTCAGCCTATCCATCCATACCTTCTCCTAAAATGATTACAGAAAAGTTTATTTTCACCATATACAAAAATGGTAATTTCAGCTGTTTACTAAAATCCTTTGTGGTTCATAGATGATTATTACATAAAAAAAATAACCCTTACAGGTGTCATTCATTATATGTCAGAGTCACACAATGTTGAAATATGAACGGCAGTGAGACATCAAAAATGACAAGGTTTAATAGCTTTGAGAAAGTGTGAAAGAAAGATCTTTCCAGAAATCTAATTTCTGGAGAATTATACAAAGTAGTGGGAAATCAAACTTCAAGAAAAATAAATAAAACTGAGGCAAATATAACCTTAGAAAGCAGCAAAAATTTAGAATTAAAGAAAGATGGTGATTTATCACTTTATCCACGAAGAAAGTAAAGAATAATTTAAAGTGAAGAATTTAGTTGGCTTTACACAGTGGATTCTTTATTTAGAGCTTGTTAAGTACCATTCGTACTTTGACAGTTCACACACAACTCTGGGGTTTCAAGATTTGTAATAACTTGTACTTTACAAGGTATAATTGTGTGGTGGTAGGTTTCTGTCCAGGAGGCTTACCTACTAGTGAGTGAACCTAGCTTACCACACAGCATTTGGCATTTACCACACAGTATAGAGATAAGATTCTTTGGTCTCAAATCATCATTGTAAATATATCTGTTCTCTTAAAGTCAAGCAACTAAGTAACATGATGGTGGATGTGTGTGTCCCTTCCTCTGTGTGGAGGTCTGTGACTAAAATATTATCCTGGAAAAAAGTGTTAAGTATTTTTTTTCTATTACTGACATATTTCATGAGAATACTTGTAGGTTTGAAGATAGAATGGCTTTGCAGATTTTTATTTTTAAATGTAAAATTTGCATATTGTAAAATGCACAGATCCCATGCAGTGAAATGCACAGTGTACAGTACAATGAGTTTTGACAAATGCATAACCATGTAACCTAAACCCCTATGTATCTTTAGAGAAGTAGATACCAGTGGGATTAGAAGTGCAAGAGATTTATTGGGGGAAATACCTATGAAGGATAAAGGGGAGGAGTGTGGAGTGGGCAGGGACAGCCTGACATCAATGAAAAGGGTTAGAAAGGATTAGGTAAATGGGTAAATGTTGCAGACCATAGCAGAGTGTGTTTTCACTTCTCTTCTAGAAATACCAAGGTTTAGTTGCTCGGTCATAGAGTAGGCATATGATTAACTTTATAAGAAACCATGAAACAGTTTCCTAAAGGGTTGTAGCATTTTCTCCTCTCACCAGCTATGACATGTCTTATTGCTCGGCATTTTTGCAAGTATTTGATGTTATTGATCTTTATAATTATAGCCATTCTAGTGGTTTTAATTTATATTTCCAGTATGAATAATGATATTGAACAACTTTTCCTGTACTTATTGGTCATTCTTATGTCATCTTTCTGTCATGTGTTTAAGCCTTTCTCCTATTTTTAATTGTTTTATTATTGTTGATTTGTAGGAATTCTTTACATGTTTTGTACATAAATCCTTGGTCAGATATATTTACTTCAAAAACATCTCACCCAGTCTATGGTTTGCGTTTTTATGATACTAACATTACCTTTAATGAACACAAATTGTTTTTTAAATTTTGATGTTCAATTTATCAATTTTTTTCTGTTATGGTTAGTATTTTTTGTGTCTTCTCTACAAAAACTTTGCCTACTCCAAGGTCATAAAATATTCTAAGAGTTGGCAACTACAGACTGTAGTTCAGCTGCCTGTTTTTGTAAATAAAGTTTTATTGGAACCCAGCCAGGCCATTTATTTACTTATTGTCTGTGGCTGTTTTTGTGTTACAATGGCATAGTTGAGTAGTTGTCACAAAGTTTTAAAAAGTGAGATGAGCAGAAGCATTAAAACATTACCAAATGATGGGCAGTTTAGACATGAGAAAAGGTTTCCATAGGAATTTCAAAGAGAAAAATAACTTCAAAGACCAGAAATAATCCTTACCCAAAGAGCTTGGTTCCTTCTTGTTGGAAGAAGCCAAAGTGTGTCTGTGGCCAGAAATTCTCACTAAAAGGGGACTGTGGAACTGTCTACTTCCTTCAAACTGGGCTTATTTTCAAACAAAAAGTAGCAGGTTTCTATACTTAAGATGCTAAGTCTTTAGAAGTCTGGTTTTAATAACCTAACATTTATTATATATTTTTAACTTGCAAAATAATCCCCATTACCTTGTGAAGTGTTTTCTTTTTTGTATATTTAGATTGCATTTCATGCTCAGATCAGCTATTTGTTCTTTTTTTTTCTTTTTTTTTTTGCGGTACGCGGGCCTCTCACTGTTGTGGCCTCTCCCGTTGCGGAGCACAGGCTCCGGACGCGCAGGCTCAGCGGCCATGGCTCAGGGGCCCAGTCGCTCCGCGGCATGTGGGATCCTCCCAGACCAGGGCACGAACACGTGTCCCCTGCATCCGCAGGCGGACTCTCAACCACTGTGCCACCAGGGAAGCCCAGCTATTTGTTCTTATCTAAAGTTTCCTCATAAAATTAGCTCATTTCTCCATCTCCCCTTATCCTACATTAAGTATATATACATTACATATATTAGTTTCTATATGTATAATAGTTATTTAAAAACAAATTTTCAAATTTTCTCATACTACACTCAGATAGTCAAAGAATATATAGTTTATTTGCTATAATTTATGTAACTTTCTTCATGATCTTTGACTCTGCTGGCTAAAGGAAAATATTAAATTTTAATATTTGCAATCATTTTTCTGTTATTGTGGATTGCAGATAGATTTTCTGTTAATGTAGATCATCATTTTGGATTAAATGCCCATTCTTTGAGAATCACTTCCCACTTTCGCATTTGGGGGAAAGAGACAAACCGTTGGCCTTGTGCTGTTTTGTGCATTGGCAAAGATCTACTGAGAAGTGTTTGCTTTATCTGATTCCTGGGGGGGTTTTGCCCTCTAGTCTGCTACTGAATATTATAACTAGTAGTGCTTTATTAGTTCTCTAGGTCTGTCATGACAAAATACCACTTCAAAAATACAATAATGGGACTGGCATATGATAGACATTTCTATTCCAAAAAGGAAAAATCACAAGGAAGGAAGGGTCCCAAGCAAGTATGAAACCTAGCAGGGCAAATTTTATTAGATTTTAAGGCTTGATAATTATGCTCTTTGGCTTGATGCTCTGTTCTTGTGACCCACCAGGAAGGTGACCTTGACTTCAAGGCCCGCCAGTGTACCAGTGTAGGGGCCCCACCCCTTCTGCACTGGGCATAGGTGGCTTGGTTCTCTGAAACCAAGCAGGTGGCCCCTCCCTCTGGAAATGAGGAGAATAAAGCTCTCCCAACTTACTGGACTTGTGCCTTCTGATTTCCTGGTGACAGTGGCAGCTGTGCTTACCTTTGAGATGCTTTTGGGATCATTCTCACATTTTCTTGAATGAAAAAGCATATTTGCAGCTGGGTAGTTTTATCGGTTCATCCTGTAGGATCCCAGAAGTCTAACAGCCTTCTTTTATTTTGATTCATCTTTGTCCCCTTTAGGCTAAGCTAGCACTTTTCTGCTAGTATAAAATTCCCAAAAGCCTTTTTGGCCTTCCATGAAACTCATAAACCATCAGACAAAGGGGTTGTCCATAGACCTTTCCTAGATAGCTGCATTCCTATTCCTGCTTCTGCTGAGATGATTGGCTGGATTCATGAGGCCTAACCTCTTTAGCAAACGGTTGTCCAGCCATACTCTTGATGTTCTCTCCAGAACATTGTAAATCAACTATACTGCAATTAAAAAAATAATAATAATAAAATACTATTGATAGCACCTCCACCCCAAATGCAAGATGCAATATGAGTATGCTGAGAATTTTCCAAATCTCCAAGTTCTGGTTTCTTTCTGCTTAAGAAATGCTTCTTCAGTTTCTCTCTCTCCTCTTACATTTTATTCTCAGTAGCAGGGAGAAACCAGGCTGCACCTTTAATACTTTGCTTAGAAATCTTTTCTACTCAATATCCAAGTTCATAACTTACAAATTCTACTTTCCACACAATATCTGAACAAAATTCTATTAAGTTCTTTACCACTTTTTAATAAGGATTATCTTTTCAGCAGTTTTCAATAATATGTTCTTTATTTCCATCTGAAATGTCATCAGAATTGTCTTTCATTGCCATATTTCTACCAAAAATCTCTTTAAGATAATCTAGGCTTTTTCTAATGTGCACCTCAAGACTCTTTTGGCCTCTACCATTACTCAGTTCCAAAGCCACTTCCATATTTTCATGTATTTGTTACAGCAGCACACCACTCCCTGATACCAAAATCTGTTTCAGTTTGCTAAGACCATAACAAAGTACCACAGACTGGGTAACTTAAACAACAGAAATTAATTTTCTTCAATTCGGGAGGCTAGCTCCCCAAGATCAAGGTGCAATTGCTTTTTTCTGAGGCCTCTCTCCTTGGCTTGTGGATGACCATCTTCTCTCTGGTCTTCCATCTGTACATGTTTTTGTCCTAATCTCCTCATTTATAAAGATACCAGTCATATTGGGTTAAAGCCACCCCAATGACCTCATTTTTACTTAATTATCTTTTTAAAGACCCTATCTCCAAGTTGTAGTCTGAGAGCCTGGGTCATATACATTTTGGGAGAATGCAATTCAGCCCATAACAATTATCCATAATGCCCAAAATTTATTTCAGATCTTTGGTCCTTGATAATGCTTGAGTCCTGCTAGCTCAGTAGACCCTTCTGATTCTCTGTCTTTGTCCTCTACCCAATTCTTGCCTTAAATGATTCACTTCATGTCTTGCCATTATGTATTCCCATGCAATCCTTCCCTTTGGTGTCATCACCTTCCTGAGAAGTGTGAAAAATTCTGGGCACCTCCTTAATATAAGAACTAAAGAAGGTCTGGGAGTAAAAAATACTATGGGCTTCTGGTTTGATCCTTTTACTTGGCTAAGGCTACCTCATTTTAGAGTGAGAAAACCTTGTTTAGCTATATAATCCCACAGTCCCAAATGTGGCAACCATTTGACTCTATTCTTCCAGCTGGGACCAAATGCATTCTATCATCATCATTTCCTTTAACTTACCTTAAACATATATATATTTTTTCCTCTCAGCCTCTCACATATCAAAGGTAGGTCCAAGGAGGGTGTTATTGGATTCAGGTATCTGACCTCTGCTTCTCCAAACTATGTTTGTCTTCTTCCTTAGATTCCCCAGGTGAAAGGGGTATGATGGATTTTCTACTTTCTTTAGGTCATGTTAACTTTCTACCTTAGGGTAGGTGGCCTTATGACCATCATGGGCCAAGGGAATATACTCTTTATGAGATAAATTCTCATATATGAGTCTTTAGGTCTTGGTTTTTTATAAGTGAAATGGAAACTAAATGAATTTAGAAAATCTATTCTTTCTCAGAAAAGCTTGGTTTTGAAACCATTTTTAAATTAAAATATTTCATTTTCTAGTAAAAAATGTAATAAAATATAATCTTTCCTTTTGTGTTCTTGATAAAATACTTCCCTCCAAACACTCACTGAAAATTTCCCCAGAGCATATGCAAACTTCAGATGGAGTAAATACAAAGAAGAAAGTCACATTTCACTGGTATTATACCCACTATGTTTTTCATTGTATGTCTAATTCTATCATGCCATATGACATAATTTTTTTTGGAAATTAACCAGGGAAAATAATAGATATATTAAGCAAAGTTATTTTTGCTCACATAGTCGTATTAAAGGCATTTGGAGAATCATCTCTTAGATGAGACCCTTACCACTAATACTGAGTGCTCAACAACATTGTTCAAAAGTTGTTATTGCTTAGTCACATATTTTGTTTAGGCTCCACTTCTTTCCTGTGGGAGTACAATATATCCATGTTTAACAACATCAGTATATTCCTCACTAGAAGGATCTTGGATCCAGGTGTTTGGAACTTGAATCAGCCAATGAAAATTAAAAGACTATGGAGCCAAGTTTTCAGCTGTAGATTTCATTTTACAAATTGTAACTTTTACTTTTGCTATTAATCTCACCTCCAAAATTGCATACACATTTAATTAAGCCACCAGGTGGCTTATTGAAAGACTATTTAATTGCTTGCATCTTATTTTGAGGGCAATGGTTATAATTATCAAGTTGCAAGTGAAATTAAATATGATGCCATTTCCTTGCCAAATGAATTGTGATTAGAAAAGGAAGCTAACTTAGGCCAAGTTGGAAGACTAGGATTAGTGTTAGATAAAATGCAGTGATTGCTTTTCAATTTCTCATTGAATGAGGAATTAAGCTTAATTTAATTTAAGAAAAGCTTAATGATGGGATTAATTTAATGCAGGATTTAATTTAATGCAGTCTCATTCTTAAGCTCTATGCCAATTTGAATGGCAAAAACATATAACATCACAAGTTAGATTCTTCTTATTTGCTATTTTTCAGTTATAAATTAATCACATTGGGAGATGCATAGTTCTCAGAAATTTCCCAAATATGTTCTTTAGATCAAAGGTTTAGAAGCCCATTAACAGATATATTTTACAGATTGATTTTCAAGGCCAAATAAGTTTGAGAATTCTTCATTAGATAAGAAAAATCATAGTTATTATTTAAAATATTTCCCCAAAGTATACCTACAAAGGTATGCAGCATTTCAAAATTTATTTGAGCAAGGAAACCATTTTTCTCAGTGCATCTTAGAAATAGGGTGAAAGAAGTTTCAATGAATCTATTTTAGAAAATGTTGCATTGACTCATGTCTTATTGTTTATTGATAAAGCCCAGAAAATGATAGGTCTAGGTCAATAAATGTTATCAGGAAAAAAATGCCTATTGTAAAATGCTTAAATGTCAAATCAGCTTTTCTGTCAATAGTATAATTTTTAAGTGATTAACTGACTTGTTTTCTTAAGTGTAAAAAGAGATTTCAAATATAATTTAAAACTAGGGTAGTCTATCAGTTTATAAAATTGAGTAGTAAACCATTGCTCTGATTGAATTTCTTTTTTTTTCCTATAGTTCTTTAAGAACTATTTATTTTTAGATTAAAGTTATTTTACCCACCAAAAGAAAGACAATTTTCAAAAGTGTAATATAATTTTCAGTCATTCACACCTCTCAATTAATCTACAACTCATTCTTGAGACAAAGTTTTGATATAGAGTGAAGAAAGGGGATAAGCCATCTCCTAATTTGCTGAAAGGTCACTGGCACTCGGAAGAAACAGAGGGTGGTGAGTTTATAGATTCTTTCCTGTTCAAATGTCCAAATTCTAGCTTTCCTATGGGAACAAATGAAAAATAAAGTTGTCAAACTCTATATCATGCATTTGAATTTCTTACACACATTGTGGATATAAAACTTGGTAAACTTTGGACACATTTATGAACTTATTAAATGTCAATGGTTTAAAGAATAAAAGTGAAAAATGAGCTGTCAAAAATTCTGCCTTTATGAACTTTTATTCATCGCAAAAATGTAATTTTTAAGACAACACTGACAGATTAGTTTTCCTAATACTTTCTTAGAATAGCTTTAGTCACATCAACTTATGAGAAAGAAAAATCCATGCAACATTTCCCACTCCTTAGGTAGTGAAGCTAAATAAAAATTGATTTTGGTCAAAGAAAAAAATCCGAAAGTATATTAAAGCAATAATATGTACCCTGGAATCTTTCTTTGTTAGAACTTAAAAATGGATGAATTCTCAACTGCCTGAAATAGGTTAGATATAGAAATAGCTAAATATAATGAAGGGTAATAGTACTTCTTAGGGATCCTATCCACTTGTTTGATCATATATAACTGGTTTGAACTGCTCCACAACACTCAGAAGATATGGACTTACAACTCTTATTTATATATACCAAAGGAAAATCATCTTGGGCCACCACCTGTCAGATTGCCTGGGAGTCCAGTGTTATCTTCTTGGATTAACCCTGTTCTCATGGAACATTAACTTTTTTTCTTGTGTGTAAATTCCCTGGTGGTCCAGTGGTTAGGACTTGGTGCTTTCACTGCCAGGGCCAGGTTGAGTCCCTGGTCAGGGAACTAAGATCTCACAAGCCGTGCTGTGTGGCCAAAAGAATAAAGAATTAAAAAAAATTTTTTTTTTTCGTGTGTCTGTGTGTGTGGCAGGGATGGGTATGTTGTTCAAGCTTACATAGTTTACATGAGAGGACCATCTCTTTGGTCCTCTTTTTCCAAGCAGGGGAGCCCAGGTGTCTGGTGATGATGATGGTGATGCGGTTATCCCTTACTGCCTCGTTGTCTTGATGTTGAAAGCTGGTCCTTCAACTTGTGAGCACGCTGCTATGATTGAATACTTTGACCGTGTGAGGTCTGCTGATACATTTTGAGGAAACTGTGAGCCTTTGCTCACAGTTCAGTGTACAGCACTGAAGGTGAATCCCCTCTAAAGTGCCAGTTTATTCAAGGCAACCTTGGCAGAATTCCCGGAAGCTCTCAGAACCTAACCCTGTCTGTTACACACTTTGCAATTCTCATTTAGGACGCAGCCATCCTGGAAAGGCTGTGCCAGGTTGGCTTGGGTGTCTATTCTGTTCTTTACCACAACTGCGACCAGTATTTCTAGTTCCAGCAACTCTATTACTGCTGGGTTATATTCATTTTAATACTCAAAGTGCAAATGAACTCTTTTACTCTCCCACTCCTTAACTATGATTTATCCAGATACACCTCTCTTCCCTCAGGAATGCTTCATTGTCACCAGCCACGCTCTCTAGTTTGACTTAAACACAAAAGACAGGTAGGATAATACATTTTAGGATAATAGGCTTGACTGCTTCCCTTGTGCATACGTGTTTGAAATCAAGTGTCTTGTTTAAAGATCCTGAGAAGCAAAACTTGTCTAACATCTTAAAGCTAAATAACCATATTTTTTCTTATCTTTTGGAAGACAATTATGGCAATAAAACCAAAGCTTAAAATTCTATATGATTGTCATAGACATTAGAATATTTTATGTTCTGAGTTACTACCTGTATGATACTATGGGGAATTGTGAGGTTGAGAATTGTTGGTAAGTGTACAGAGGCTTTGTCTTTGAGAGTTTTAAGCACCACTGTAAATTGATGTGGAAGCATTAAAGAGGGTTAAGTGGAGTGACACGCTAGACAAGAAATTACTCTCAATATATTTGAGAGAGAAAAAAAAGGAAGACCAGAAGGATATATAAGAAACAATTGTATTTGGTTGAGTTAGGAACCAGTAATAAAGTTGGCTGCACTTCCTTATTTTTCTTTTTGAGCTTGTTGTAGTTTCATCTATTAATATAGATAATGGAGGCACAATATGCCTGTTATTTCATGTTCCAGAAGACTTATTATTCATTTATTTCTTAATTCTCTTCCCTATCATATCCACCCTCCCCCATCTTCCTTCCAAGCTCCAATAGGACAGAGAGCTATTTTCATTTTAATTGTGATGTATTCCAAGCACACAGAATAGTGCTTTACATATAAAGGGCAACACAAATAGACACAAATACAATTATTTGCTGTATATTTTTATTCATTATTCGGTCATTTTTTTTATGATTTTTCTAATTCTAAAAAACATTTTGCATGGCTCATAGAAATACAAACAATACACTAAAATAAAATTTAACATAAAACTAGTTGAGAGAACTGGGGAAAAGAAAAATAAGGTTAAAAATAAGTTAGATGAAGCCAGGGATAGATTAAGGTTACCAAATGTATTCTGTGAAATCTTGTTAGACTCTTGTTACAGGTCACCACAAATTTGGCTTTAAACTTGGTAGCAACTGATATAAAAAAAGGAATATAATAAATCACATCATTTATGATTCAATGCTACACTAACAGATACACACACATGCATACATACATAGAGGTGGTCAGGAGGACACTAGTTATTCATGATGTTGAAATCAAAGAAAACTTTCCAAGGATCTTCATGGAGAGGACACTTTGTAAGTAGGTTGGTAAAAACCTCAGTGAAAACTCTACAAGTATATTATAGTAATTTCAATAAAAGTTGTTTCTTATAATATTCCTACCATAAATATGTAAGGGCTGGATGAAGGCTTTGTGAAAGATAAACTGAATTGGAGATAATCAATTCCTCTCAGTTCTAAAATATCTAGGTTTTTCTTTTTTTTTTTGGCCACGTTGTGCAGCATGCGGAATCTTAGTTCCCTGACGAGGGGTCGAACCCACACCTCCTTCGGTGGAAGTGTAGAATCTTAACCACTGGACTGCCAGGGAAGTCCCCTTTAGTTTTATAACAGTTTTAAGCAAAGATGATTAATCACAGTGTAGCTGTATGACTCAGGCTTAGCAGTGCACTTTCCTCGGTGGCTCTGACTAAGGTTCCCAGGTTAGGCTTACTGACTAGGCAATAAGAGCTGGCAAAACTTCTCCTTTCTACGCTTTCCTCATCTGTAAAATAGGTTTAGCCATAATACTTACTTCACATGTTGTTTTGAGACTTGAGTTATTTTATGTAAAATTATACACAAATCACTTTGGTAAGAACTTTTCCATTTAGGTTAATCCCTACAAATCTGCCAATTATTCTATATTCACAAACTGTTTTAGACATCTACGCATTTTAACAGCCAAGTCTTTGAAAGTTATAACCTTTCCTGTTGGACACATTGAATAAAAAAAGGATAATTGGATGACAAGAGAAAGATATGTAACATCATGAGTCATTAGGGAAATGCAAATTAAAAACATGTTGAGATACTATTTCACATCCAGTAGAATAGCTAAAATTTTTAAAAAATAAAAAAAAATGCAAATTAACTATACCACATGCCAAAGAGAATCTGGAACAACTGAACTCTTTTAAATTCCTAGAAGAAATGTAAAATAGTGGAACCACCCTGGCAGCCTTTTTGTTTGTTAAACAGACATAATATGCTCCTGGGTATATACCCAAGTGAAATGAAGACATATACCCCCCCAAACCTGTTTATAAATGTTTACAGTAGTGAAGGGTAGCAAAATATGCAACCCTCAAATATACCACTTTGGCATACGGCTTATTTTAAGCTGAAGGCAATTGAGAAGAAGCAGATACGAGAAAAGTTCTCTACCTCCTTTGCCTAAAAGGAGGATATAAATTTACAAAGGCTTTACTCCTCCTGCCTCTACCAGGAAAGACAAATGTTATTTCCCCTAGACAAGTTTATGGCCTATAAGTCTGGAGGCAGCGTCAAAGAAATTTACATGGTAAACTTTATTAATTAGCCTTTATCTCCACCTTTGGAAGCCTAAGACTGCTTAGCTTTAGTCCAGCACTTTCCCACAAATTTATTTTTCTTAGTTGAAGATGTTATAAAAGCCAGAGTTCCAAGCTATCTCTTTGAGTTACTCATTTTCCCCTGATATCTCCCTTCTCTATATGAGGTATACAAGTTAATAAACCTCTGTTTGTTTTTCTCTTGTTAATCTGTACTTTATTAGGGGTCTCAGCCAAGAGCTCAGAAGAATAGAACAAATATTATTTTTCCTCCCTTACATTAGTTTTATTCACATTGGCAAAAATTGGAGGACCTCGTATTACAATCAGTTGGTGCATAAATAAGGTGGAGTCCATCAATGGAATAATTTCACTAGAAAAGAATTAACTACTGATACACACAATAACATAGATGCATCTCAAAACCTTATACTCAGTGAAAAAAACCTTACTTAAAGGTTACCACTGTATGATTCCATTTATATGACATTCTGTCCAAAGCAAAATTATAGTAAGAGTGGATGCTAGACATATAAGATCAAGTATTGGCAAGGATGATTCCTTCTGAGGGCTATGAGAGACGATCTGCTCCATGCTGTTCTCCTAGCTTCTGGTTTGCTGGTAAACTATGGCATTATTTGGCATCTGCATCACTGTGAAATCTCCCTTTATCTTCCTTTGTGCATGTCTGTGTCCAAGATTTCCTTTTTTATAAGAACATCTGTCATGTTGGATTAAGTCTCCACTCTACACCAGTATGACCTCATCTTAACCAATTATATCTGCAATGATTTTATCTCCAAATAAGTGCACATTCTGAGGTACTGGGGGTTAGAACTTCAACATGTAAATCTGGAATGGCAACAAGTTAACCCATAACAGTCTCCCTCAACTGGGGCTTCTAGCTTTGCTTCCTCATTATGTTGAGCTGCCACCTGGCTCCCTGGTCATGCAGGGTTGAAGCCTATGCTCACCAGCTGGAAGGGGCTGTTGGCTTGGTTTCACCCCCAACCTGAGCTTGGCTGTTGTATGGGTTCCTTGGCTGCCTAGGAGTTACTGGCTAAGCTTCCTTGTGGGTGGGGCTAGAGGCTATGCCCAGTAATTGGGTAAAGCTGTTTGCTTGACTCCCTGAGTGAGCAGGGTCATGGGCTGGGCTCTGAGGCTATTCCAGGGTCACTGACTGGGTTCCCTGGTCAGGTGGGGTTGGAGACTATGCTCATCAGGTGGGCAGGGCTGCTGGCTTGGCTCTCTGCCTGGGAAAACCATAAAATCTGTTTGCTGGGAACCCAAACCAGGCAGAACTACTGGCCAAACTCCCTGGCCAGACAGGACACAGCTGGGCTCTGCAAATAGGCACAGCTGCTGATTGGGATCTCTGCTTGGGTACCTTCATCAGCACAAATGTAGTCTGCCAAGATCCACGTGCTGGTTGCTGTGAGCCCTACCCCCCTTCTCCATCTCTAGCTGATCCCTGGTGGTCTGGTCTAGACTCAGGACTTATTCCCCCAGTAATTCCCATGAGGCAAGACCTATGTAGGCCTCTTGGGAAGTATCCTGAAGCACTGGAGAAGCTGCATGCCCACCCTAGGCTCTCTTTTTCCCACTGGAGAATCCATAGGCCCAGGGGACTGTCTCAATGTTGCACTGTGCTGCTGGGGGAAGAGGTGATGTAATCAAAGTGCAACTATTCCTCCTATTCCTCTATTGTGTTTTTCCTTGGTTTTTCTGGTCAAAAGAAGAACCAATGCAACATTGTAAAGCAACTATACTCCAATAAAAATTTTAAAAAATGATACGTGCACCCCCAATGTTCATTGCAGCACTATCTACAATAGCCAGGACACGAAAGCAACCTAAATGTCCATAAACAGAGGAATGGATAAAGAAGATGTGGTACATATATACAATGGAATATTCCTCGGCTATAAAAAGGAATGAAATTGGGTCATTTGTAGAGACGTGGTTGGACCTAGAGACTGTCATACAGAGTGAAGTAAGTCAGAAAGAGAAAAACAAATATCGTATATTAACATGTATATGTGGAATCTAGGAAAATAGTACAGACGAACCTATTTGCAAAGCGAAAATAGAGACACAGATGTAGAGAACAAATATATGGACACCAAGGGGGGAAAAGCAGGGTGGGATAAATTGGGAGATTGGGATTGACATATATACACTACTATGTATAAAATGGATAAGTAATGAGAATGTACTGCATCGTACAGGGGGAAAAAAAAGAAGGTACAATCTGTTTGTAGGACATATATTAAGTTAACCTTAAAAATGTATTCCAATATACAGTAAGTGCAGACAAATACTGTTTGATTCCACTTATAGGAGGCACCTAGAATAGTCAAATTCATAGAGTCAGAAAGTACATTAGTAGATGCCAGGGGCCAGGGGGTGGGGAGATGGGGAGGGGGAGGGGGAATGGGGAGTTAGTGTTTCATGGGGACAGAGTTTCTGTTCAGGAAGGTGAAAAATTCAAGAGATGGATGATGGTGAGAGTTACATAACAATGTGAATGTACTTAGTGCCACTGAACTGTACAGTTAAATATAGTTAAAATAAAAGTTTTATATTATGTGACTTTTACCACAATTAAAAAAAGGGGGAAAAATATCTGCACATTTGTTTTCCTCACCAATAAATTTCTAGTACTTAATCTCAAAAAAAAAAATAAATGAAACTACGTTTCTTTTTAAAAAAAATTTATTGGGGTATAGTTTATTTACAATGTGTTAGTTTCAGGTGTACACCAAGGTGAATCAGTAATACATATATATACATTAACTCATTTTTTTAGACTCTTTTCCCATATAGGCCATTATAGAGTATTGAGTAGAATTCCCTGTGCTATACAGTATGTTCTTATTAGTTATCTATTTTATGTATAGTAGTGTGTATATGTCAATCCTAATCTCCCGATTTATTCCTCCCCATTCTTATCCCCTGGTAACCATAAGTTTGTTTTCTACATCTGTGACTCTACTTCTGTTTTGTAACTAGGTTCATTTAAACACTTTTTTTTTAGATTCTGCATATAAGCAATATCTGATATTTCTTTCTGTGTCTGACTTACTTCCCTCAGTATTTACCAAACATTTATGTTTTATCCAACTATGTGTGAAGCACTGTTGTAAGTGCCTTACAAAAATATACCTTCTTAACTCTATGAAGTAGGTGCTATTATTGTCACTATTTCACAGATGACAGAAATTAGACATGGAAAAGTTAAGTAGTTTGCCCAAAGACTGAGGACTTGGAAGCGGTATAGAAAGGATTTAAACACAAGCAGTCTGGTTCCAGATGTTGTGCTCAATTTCAATTGCAGAACCAATAAATATAAATATTTTAAGTGTCTTAGGAGAGACAATTAATTTTCTCAAGATGGAGGAGATACATATTGATCACGTCCTAGTTAAGATACTTTAATTGGAAATCACAGAAGCCAGCAAAAGCTACCTAATTTTAAAAATCAAGGATTTTATATAAAAATTTAAAAAAGGATAGTTTACAGAAATTGAAAGCAAGGATGAAACTATCAGGATGTGAAAGGATAAGATACTAAAAAATAAAACTGACTAGATGTCATGATAAACTTTTCTCTGTATTTCCTGTCACAGCCTAACTCTCTTTTTTTGCTTCATTCTTTCTCAAACTAGTTTTTTGGCTTCTTCCTGTATGAGGCAAGTCAAGTAGAATACAGTCTCTAGGAAGCCTTTAGGTTTATGGGATCCCTTCATGTGGGATCCCTGCTATCAGTCCCACTTTCAACTTCCTAGACAGAGTCTCTAATGTTTGGCTTTGGTCTGGTGTCCACTTCTGGGCTGATGGAAGGAGGCAGGTTAACCAGAGTCACAGAATACAGATATGACAGCGGGGGGCAGTTCTCAGAGAAAGGAAATCACTTTGCTCTAGGCAGATACTGCCAAATGTGTTTGTCATCGATGTTACCTTGAGAACTGTGATCCACTGACCGGGCAGGCATTCAGTGTGAGGGATGCCTGGAAGAGTTTCAGGCTTCCAGGTATGAGAATGCTCTTCGAGAGCAGCACTCAGAACACTGAGAAAGAAATTGACAAAGAACAAAGAAAACAAAATACTCTTAGAAAAATACTTAAGGAATAAGAAGCAAATGTAGCTTGGTATTGAAAGAGGTACTTGTTATAAACAGCACTCATTATGTATTTGCTCCTAAAATTTTCTTTGCTTTACTTCTTATTCATTTATTCATTCAACAAATATTTTTTGAACATTTCCTATGTAAGAAACATAGTGCTGTTTTCTAGAGTCATAGGTGACTAATAAAATATGTTCTTCCTTTTTGTCGAAGGGGATCACAGAATATTTAAATTATACCATAGAATTACAATATCTACCTATCTATCTATCTATCTATCATCTATGTATCTATCTATCTATGTATCTTCCTCTGGTATTTTCAAGGAAAACATCTTTGCTGCAAACATTTCACTGTACAATTAATAGACCATAAGACAATTTTGCCATAAAAGATAAAATAATTAAAATAAAATGAAATGGAAAAGGGACATAATAAATGTCATAGTAAAATATGAAAAATTAATAAAATTAAAAAAAATTATTGTGGAAAATGAAAATACAAAAAAAATTCAAATACATTTAAAATGTGTATAGATTCATGGTTATAGTTGTATCTGGGTATATCTTAGAGAAAGCCATGATACTTCCTTTCTCAAAGTTGATCATTAAGGATTCAGGATCTAATGTCAGACATAAATTCTTTAGGATACAAAAAAAATCTGCTCTAAAGGCTTCCCTCGTGGCGCAGTGGTTGAGAGTCCGCCTGCCGATGCAGGGGACGCGGGTTCGTGCCCCGGTCCGGGAAGATCTCACATGCCGCGGAGCGGCTGGGCCCGTGAGCCATGGCCGCTGAGCCTGCGCGTCCGGAGCCTGTGCTCCGCAACGGGAGAGGCCGCAACAGTGAGGGGCCCGCGTACAGAAAAAAAAAAAAAAAAAAATCTGCTCTAAGTCTCTTTACATTTCCCCAGAAGTAAAATAAACAGATGAGGGATGCTGATATGTCTTATATGTAACTATATATAACCGGTAGTACACATCTGGACTATATTTAAGTGTTTCATCACATGCTCAGTCCTTACATTTTACCAAATCATCTAAGCCAGATTCTGTGCCAAATACCAAAATTCTGTCTACATCATGCTCTCCACTATCAAATAGCAAAACATCTTCAGAATTTTAAAGAAACTTATACTTACCAGGAATCACATAACCACTTCTTTTGGGGGGATAAGAAGAGCTTGATTATTCTTTTCTCTCCAACTTGTAATATTGCATGATCTTGGTAAAGATGGCATTAAAGAACAAGCTGTTGTATCTAAATTAGCTGAAGAATTGATAAATAATGCTCTCAGAGAGAGTTCTGAATTACTAGACGTCTCTTATATATTTGCCATAGCTTTGTAAACTTTTGGTTTTGATGGGTGGGAGGGATGACTGTGCTCACTGAAGGATTTGCAAAAACTGATATGTTATCATTTTCTAGTGCGATGGAACCAAAACTGTCAATCAACCAGTTATTTTGTCTTTTACAGAAAAATAGTCTTAAAGCCAATTAGTTATGTGACGAAACCGCTTGTGGCAAAGTATTCTATGGCTAAAATACCAAGAACCTATCTATCTGTGTGCCTATCTATCTACCTATCTATCATTATCTATCATCTATCATCTATCTATATCATCTTCAAAGAACTTATAGAAAAAAGACATTTATACCTACTGTCACCATTCTGATTTAACATTATTCTAGAAATTTGGAGTAAAGCAATAAGATCAAAAAAGAAACTTAGTCATAAGTTTCAGAAAAAAATTGCAAAGTATTATTACTAGCAGATGATATGCTTGTCTAGCAAGAAAATCAAAGAGAACCTCTTGCACCGTTGGTGGGAATGTAAATTGATACAGCCACTATGGAGAACAGTATGGAGGTTCCTTAAAAAACTAAAAATAGAACTACCATATGACCCAGCAATCCCACTACTGGGCATATACCCTGAGAAAACCATGATTCAAAAAGGCACATGTACCACAGTGTTCATTGCAACACTATTTATAATAGCCAGGACATGAAAGCAACCTAAGTGTCCATCAACAGATGAATGGGTAAAGAAGATGTGGCACATATATACAATGGAATATTACTCAGCCATAAAAAGGAATGAAATTGGGTCATTTGTAGAGACATGGATGGACTGTCATACAGAGTGAAGTAAGTCAGAAAGAGGAAAACAAATATCGTATATTAATGCTTAATGTGGAATCTAGAAAAATGGTACAGGTGAATCACTTTGCAAGACAGAAATAGAGACACAGATGTAGAGAACAAACGTATGGACACCAATGGGGGGGAAGTGAGGAGGGGGTGGTGGTGTGATGAATTGGGAGATGGGAATTGTTATATACACTAATATGCATAAAATAGATAACTAATAAGAACCTGCTGTATAAAAAATAGATTAAAATAAATTTTAAAAAATCAAAGAGGATCACTGAAACATTCTAAAATGTTTAAGTGAATTAAGCATACTGGTTAAAACAAATATACAAAGTCAACATTTTTCTAATATACGAGGACTAATCAGTTAAAAATAAAATGGGAAAGATCATATATTAGCAACTAAATAAATGAAATGATAGCTATAAATAAATAAAAAATAAAATACCAAGGAATGAACTTCAAAAAGAAGTAGACTGAACTGTACAAAAATGTTCAAAATTCTGCCGTGGAACAAAAGAGATGATTTTAATGGGAGAGGCATAACACACTTCTTTATAGTAATCCATAATAAATGTATCCTAATGTAAGCAAAAGGCTTTTTTTAGGAACCGTACTCAATTATGAAGTTTATTTCCAAGAAGAAATGAGATAAAAAAATTAAAAGAGTAATGAGAGAAAAGTCAATTATTTAGTTTAAAATATACTATCATTTTCTTATAATTTATTGTGATATTTGCACAGTATCACATAGATCAGTCTATCACAGTATAGAAAGCCCAAAATCTTGTCCAGGAGAAGAACTATGATGAATTTCGTTCATCACAAAAATAGCGTTTTAAAAGAGTGGAGAAAGAATGAATTATTTAATAAATGTCCTGGTATAGCTTGGCTCATTTGGAAAAACAAAAGAATATGACTCTAATATAAAATACATGAACAGTAGGGCTTCCCTGGTGGTGCAGTGGTTGAGAGTCCGCCTGCCGATGCAGGGGACACGGGTTCGTGCCCCGGTCCGGGAAGATCCCACATGCCGCGGAGCGGCTGGGCCCGTGAGGCATGGCCGCTGAGCCTGCACGTCCAGAGTCCGTGCTCCGCAACGGGAGAGGCCGCAGCAGTGAGAGGCCTGCGTACCGCAAAAAAAAAAAAAAAAAAAAAAATGAACAGTAATTATTGCTGAAATAAATGCACAGATATTAAAAATAATATTCAACCTTACAAGTACTGTCACAAAATATTGACAAATATTTATGTGTTCTCATGGGACTAGTCTTTGTAAACATAAAATCAAAAGCAAAAATCACAAGGAAAATGTGGATAATTTTAACTATATAAAAACGGAAAACTTTTTTTTTTTAAAAAGAGTAAATCACTGTTAAAAGATATGTGATGATTAAATTAACAAGTGTTTTCTTAGATTTAAAATACAAGAGCCACAAAATAAAACATCTGGTCTTGAAATATTAAGATATCTTATGCTAACTATATTTGAAGAGAAAAATATATTGGAAATGCTTATATCTTGTTATACTACATAACATCATATTTTAATTAAATTCTCAGATTAAATTTCTGGCATCTCATTTTGAATGTTCCAAGTCACCTCTTTCAAACAACTACCATTTTTCATACACCCCAACTAGAAGAAAATTTCCGAATCTTCATTTATAAGGCAGAGGTTTCTCTTTGTATACTAAGTAGTTTATTTTTTCTCATACAGAGCACTATAATGATACCTCTGTGACAAAGCTGCTAGTTTTACTGTTCTGACCACCTTGACATCAATGGCAATGTCCCTGTCAATGGTATCTTTTGGATTCAGACTGTTAATCTGATCATTAGACATAGGTGAATAAAACAAAATACTTTTTAGCAGCTTTGGAATAAAAATAATAAATCCCATGACAGTAGGTTCCTATAATGAAACAGATCATGCAGAGAAGACTTTGAAATTTGGTGATAAGGCAATAACAGCTTCTGTCAGATCCCGGTAACTTCATTTGACAGGCGTAATGTTTCTACTTTGTCTTCATTTAGGACAGCTTTGCTTCAGTGACTAGGAAACGTAACGATGAGTTGTAACAGCTAGCAGTTCAAACTACTTTTCCAACTGAATCTCGAGGTGAAGCTAACAGACTTGCAAATAGGGAAATTAATAGTTTTTCAGAAGCTCCCACATGAAATCACACAACTATGATATTTTTAAAAATGTAGATGTGTAATGATAGTTGAAATCATTATGGGAAATAGTATTGAATATTAGGAATAAATTTAAGTAAGAGTGACTCAATGCAACAGAGGTTTTTATTTGGACATGTTTCTCAAAAGCCATGCTTTATGCTACAATGGTTTTATTTAGCAATGAGTTTGGGTTTCAAGTCAAGCAAGCCTTTGTAGATTTCAAGGATTGAGGCTGAGCATTCAGAGGTCTACACTGAAGAAATGTTACTGGAGAAAATTGAGGTGTTATATTGGCCTAATTATAGAGAGATATCACCATATTATATTCTTTTAATGAATCTCTAAGCATTCAGAGAAATATAAGGTGAGAAATATAAGGTGATAAATTGAGCGAGGATTCAGGAGATGTGGGCTCTGAGTCCTCCTTTGCCAGCTGCTAACTGTGTGACCTTCGAAAATTTAATTCACTTATTTGGGTTAGGATTGTCTCATCTGTAAAATGAAGAATTGGATGTCATTTATATTGGGGTGCCTTCCATGAGAGGTCACTCTGAACTTTCACTGAATGTTAAAGGGATAATTTTTCTCAATACCATCAGAGTAAAACAGGGTGAAGATTTCTAAACACAAGCTGTATGAAGATTTCTAAACACAAGCTGTATGAAGATTTCTAAACACAAGCTGTATGCCATGTATGCAAATGGGGTAAATTCTGGTCAAAATGTGACTAGGAAAAAGTCTGTTAGAATGGACTGTCAATGGAGGCCGTATGAAGTATAATAAGCTTACTTGCAGTGATTTCTCTGCATCTGAATAGAAAAATACAAATGTCTGTATTTTTCTCTTTCCTCAAGATAAGATTCATTAATGTGCTATATTCAAAAGATGCACAAATTCAACTCCAGTCTGGTAAAAGGCTTGGAGTTATTTCTGAAAAATCAGTAAAAGAGAATATATAGCTCACAAAACAGAGAAAAGCTCCTAAAATTTACTGTTTAGGTATTACCATCTACCTCCAAAGTCTATACACATGGCAGCTAATAAAATCATTCTACCTCCTCATGTCTCAGATAATCTTGACTTCACTTCTCCACTCTATCTAGCCAGGATCTTCTTCCATTTGGAATATGTATTTTCTAAAAAAAATTCCATCTTTTCTGTTTATGCTCAGACTGAGGGAAGAAATAAGGCAGGCTGAAGTGAAAAAACAACATTAAAGGTTTTTAAAGCACCAATTGTATCTAGTCATTTTACCTGACATAATTGCATTTCAGCCTCCCAATCAACCCATAATACAGGTATTATCATCATTCAAATATTAAATATAAGGTAACTGATTCTGAAAGAGGATTGAAAAACTTTCCTACATTTAATAGTTTTTAAAAGGATAGTTTTGGAATTGGAACTCATCAATTCTTGTTGTATGAATTTAAAAGGAAAAGATTTTGATCATATATATTTATTTCACATAGTAAATTGGTACAAGACTTGACTTTTTTAACACTAATTTTCTGAATAAATAGTTTCAAGTAAAAATCTGAATTTAATAATTTTTGTTAGATATGGATATGAACATATATTTGTATTAGTACATATTTACGTACACATATTAACAGATAAATATTTCAAGTGACAGTTATCTGAAAAAAGATAAAAGAAAAAATTATCAGTGCACACAAACAAAGCACACTTTGATATTTCCGTAAAGAAGGATTAGCTTGCAAAGAAAGAGAAGGAATAATGAGAGGTTGGAGAAAAGCAGAGTAGTGTGGTCTCATGGACAACAATTCTAAAGAAACTTCCTTTAGGGATAATTTGTGATTTTTGAAACTTCTGAACACTTGCATGTATCAAAATATCTATCTTTTCACCTCAAAACATGAATTGTAGACAGAACTGACTTTAGAAATCTAGGCTGAATATTGCCTTCCCTCAGACCTTTGAAGGCTTTCCTTATGGTCTTCTAGTTTCCAGTGTAGGCACTGAAAAGTCAAAGGCCACTGTGATTTTTATTCCATTTTACAGAACTGATTTTTGGAGACTAGAAACTTTAAAATTTATTCATTATCACTGGGGTTCAGAAATTTTTCCAGTTTCATCTTTTAGGTGAAGGAAAGTCTTTATTATTAATCCTTTTTAGCACGTATTGGGCACTTTCAATGAATAAAGTCATTTCTTTCAATTCTGAGAGTTTTTTGATTTTTTTTTTTTTTGGTATTTCTCCCACTCTTAATTTTCTTTCCTCTTTCTGGAATTCTTAATATTGGCTGTAGAAACTCCTAGACAATTTCTCTAATTTTAAAACTATTTTCTCCCGTTTTACATCACTTACCTTTTGCTTTTTTTCTTTTTTAACATCTTTATTGGAGTATAATTGCTTTACAATGGTGTGTTAGTTTCTGCTTTACAACAAAATGAATC
The DNA here is from genome assembly GCF_949987515.2 of Delphinus delphis. Lineage (NCBI taxonomy): Eukaryota > Metazoa > Chordata > Mammalia > Artiodactyla > Delphinidae > Delphinus > Delphinus delphis. The sequence continues at coordinate 121,993,623 of NC_082686.1, read as the reverse complement.
AGTTATACATATACATATGTTCCCATATCTCTTCCCTCTTGCGTCTCCCTCCCTCCCACCCTCCCTATCCCACCCCTCCAGGTGGTCACAAAGCACAGAGCTGATCTCCCTGTGCTATGCGGCTGCTTCCCACTAGCTACCTTACGTTTGGTAGTATATATATGTCCAGGCCTCTCTCTCGCTTTGTCACAGCTTACCCTTCCCCCTCCCCATATCCTCAAGTCCATTCTCTAGTAGGTCTGTGTCCTTATTCCTGTCTTACCCCTAGGTTCTTCATGACATTTTTTTCCTTAAATTCCATATATATGTGTTAGCATACGGTATTTGTCTCTCTCTTTCTGACTTACTTTACTCTGTATGACAGACTCTAGGTCTATGCACCTCATTACAAATCACTCAATTTCGTTTCTTTTCATGGCTGAGTAATATTCCATTGTATATATATGCCACATCTTCTTTATCCATTCATCCAATGATGGACACTTAGGTTGTTTCCATCTCCGGGCTATTGTAAATAGAGCTGCAATGAACATTTTGGTACATGACTCTTTTTGAATTTTGGTTTTCTCAGGGTATATGCCCAGTAGTGGGATTGCTGGGTCATATGGTAGTTCTATTTGTAGTTTTTTAAGGAAACTCCATACTGTTCTCCACAGTGGCTGTATCAATTCACATTCCCAGCAACAGTGCAAGAGGGTTCCCTTTTCTCCACACCCTCTCCAGCATTTATTGTTTCCAGATTTTTTGATGATGGCCATTCTGACTGGTGTGAGACGATATCTCATTGTAGTTTTGATTTGCATTTCTCTAATGATTAGTGATGTTCAGCATTCTTTCATGTGTTTTGTTGGCAGTCTGTATCTTTTCTTTGGAGAAATGTCTATTTAGGTCTCCTGCCCATTTTTGGATTTCGTTGTTTGTTTTTTTGTTATTAAGCTGCATGAGCTGCTTATAAATTTTGGAAATTAATCCTTTGACAGTTGCTTCATTTGCAAATATTTTCTCCCATTCTGAGGGTTGTCTTTTGGTCTTGTTTATGGTTTCCTTTGCTGTGCAAAAGATTTGAAGTTTCATTACGTCCCATTTATTTATTTTTGTTTTTATTTCCATTTCTCTAGGAGGTGGGTCAAAAAGGATCTTGCTGTGATTTATGTCATAGAGTGTCCTGGCTATATTTTCCTCTAAGAGTTTGATAGTTTCTGTCCTTACATTTAGGTCTTTAATCCATTTTGAGCTTATTTTTGTGTATGGTGTTAGGGAGTGATCTAGTCTTCTACTTTTACATGTACCTGTCCAGTTTTCCCAGCACCACTTATTGAACAGGCTGTCCTTTCTCCACTGTACATTCCTGCCTCCTTTATCAAAGATAAGGTGACCATATGTGCGTGGGTTTATCTCTGGGCTTTCTATCCTGTTCCACTGAGCTATATTTATGTTTTTCTGCCAGTACCATACTGTCTTGATTACTGTAGCTTTGTAGTAGAGTCTGAAGTCAGGGAGCCTGATTCCTCCAGCTCCATGTTTTGTTCTCAAGATTGCTTTGGCTATTCGGGGTCTTTTGTGTTTCCATACAAACTGTGAAATTTTTTGTTCTAGTTCTGTGAAAAATGCCAGTGGTAGTTTGATAGGGATTGCATTGAATCTGTAGATTGCTTTGGGTAGTAGAGTCATTTTCACAATGTTGATTCTTCCAATCCAAGAACATGGTATATCTCTCCATCTATTTGTATCATCTTTAATTTCTTTCATCAGTGTCTTATAATTTTCTGCATACAGTTCTTTTGTCTCCTTAGGTAGGTTTATTCCTAGATATTTTATTCTTTTTGTTGCAATGGTAAATGGGAGTGTTTTCTTGATTTCACTTTCAGATTTTTCATCATTAGTGTATAGGAATGTCAGAGATTTCTGTGCATTAATTTTGTATCCTGCTACTTTACCAAATTCATTGATAGCTCTACTAGTTTTCTGGTAGCATCTTTAGGATTCTCTATGTATAGGATCATGTCATCTGCAAACAGTGACAGCTTTACTTCTTCTTTTCCGAATTGGATTCCTTTTATTTCCTTTTATTCTCTGATTGCTGTGGCTAAAACTTCCAAAACTATGTTGAATAAGAGTGGTGAGAGTGGGCAACCTTGTCTTGTTCCTGATCTTAGTGGAAATGCTTTCAGTTTTTCACCATTGAGGACAGTGTTGGCTGTGGGTTTGTCACATATGGCCTTTATTATATTGAGGAAAGTTCCCTCTATGCCTACTTTCTGCAGGGTTTTTATCATAAATGGGTGTTGAATTTTGTCAAAAGCTTTCCCTGCATCTATTGAGATGCTCATATAGTTTTTCTCCTTCAGTTTGTGAATATGGTGTATCATGTTGATTGATTTGCGTATATTGAAGAATCCTTGCATTCCTGGAATAAACCTCACTTGATCATGGTGTATGTTCCTTTTAATGTGATGTTGGATTCTGTTTGCTAGTATTTTGTTGAGGATTTTTGCATCTATGTTCATCAGTGTTATTGGCCTGTAGTTTTCTTTCTTTGTGACATCCTTGTCTGGTTTTGGTATCAGGGTGATGGTGGCCTCGTAGAATGAGTTTGGGAGTGTTCCTCCCTCTGCTATATTTTGGAAGAGTTTGAGAAGGATAGGTGTTAGCTCTTCTCTACATGTTTGATAGAATTCGCCTGTGAAGCCATCTGGTCCTGGGCTTTTGTTTGTTGGAAGCTTTTTAATCACAGTTTCAATTTCAGTGCTTGTGATTAGTCTGTTTATATTTTCTATTTCTTCCTGGTTCATTCTCAGAATGTTGTACTTTTCTAAGAATGTGTCCATTTCTCCCAGGTTGTCCATTTTATTGGCATAGAGTTGCTTGTAGTAATCTCTCATGATCTTTTGTATTTCTGCAGTGTCAGTTGTTACTTCTCGTTTTTCATTTCTAATTCTATTGATTTGAGTCTTCTCCCTCTTTTTCTTGATGAGTCTGGCTAGTGGTTTATCAATTTTGTTTATCTTCACATAGAACCAGCTTTTATTTTTATTGATCTTTGCTATCGTTTCCTTCATTTCTTTTTCATTTATTTCTGATCTGATTTTTATGATTTGTTTCCTTCTGCTAACTTTGGGGATTTTTTGTTCTTCTTTCTCTAATTGCTTTAGGTGCAAGGTTAGGTTGTTTATTCGAGATTTTTCCTGTTTCTTAAGGTAGGATTGTATTGCTATAAACTTCCCCCTTAGAACTGCTTTTGCTGCATCCCATAGATTTTGGGTCGTGGTGTCTCCATTGTCATTTGTTTCTAGGTATTTTTTGATTTCTTCTTTGATTTCTTCAGTGAGCACTTCGTTATTAAGTAGTGTATTGTTTAGCCTCCATTTTTTACAGATCTTTTCCTGTAATTGATATCTAGTCTCATAGCATTGTGGTCGGAAAAGATACTTGATACAATTTCAATTTTCTTAAATTTACCAAGGCTTGATTTGTGACCCAAGATATGATCTATCCTGGAGAATGTTCCATGAGCACTTGAGAAAAATGTGTATTCTGTTGTTTTTGGATGGAGTGTCCTATAAATATCAATTAAGTCCATCTTGTTTAATGTATCATTTAAAGCTTGTGTTTCCTTATTTATTTTCATTTTGGATGACATGTCTTTTGGTGAAAGTGGGGTGTTAAAATCCCCTACTATGAATGTGTTACTGTTGATTTCCCCTTTTATGGCTGTTAGTATTTGCCTTATGCATTGTGGTGCTCCTATGTTGGGTGCATAAATATTTACAATTGTTATATCTTCTTCTTGGATCAATCCCTTGATCATTATGTAGTGTCCTTCTTTGTCTCTTCTAATAGTCTTTATTTTTAAGTCTATTTTGTCTGATATGAGAGTTGCTACTCCAGCTTTCTTTTGGTTTCCATTTGCATGAAATATATTTTTCTATCCCCTTACTTTCAGTCTGTATGTGTCTCTAGGTCTGAAGTGGGTCTCTTGTAGACAGTAAGTATATGGGTCTTCTTTTTGTATCCATTCAGCCAATCTGTGTCTTTTGGTGGGAGCATTTAGTCCTTTTACATTTAAGGTAATTATCGATATGTATGTTCCTATTCCCATTTTCTTAATTGTTTTGGGTTCATTGTTGTAGGTCTTTTCCTTCTCTTGTGTTTCTTGCCTAGAGAAGTTCCTTTAGCAGTTGTTGTAAAGCTGGTTTGGTGGTGCTGAACTCTCTCAGCTTTTGCTTGTCTGTAAAGGTTTTAATTTCTCCATCAAATGTGAACGAGATCCTTGCTGGGTAATGTTGGTTGCAGGTTTTTCTCCTTCATCACTTTCAGTATGTCTTGCCACTCCCTTCTGGCTTGTAGGGTTTCTGCTGAGAGATCAGCTGTTAACCTTATGGGGATTCCCTTGTGTGTTATTTGTTGTTTTTCCCTTGCTGCTTTTAATATGTTTTCTTTGTATTTAATTTTTTACAGTTTGAGTAATATGTGTCTTGGCATATTTCTCCTTGGATTTATCCTGTATGGGACTCTCTGTGCTTCCTGGACTTGATTAACTATTTCCTTTCCCATATTAGGGAAGTTTTCAACTATAATCTCTTCAAATATTTTTTCAGTCCCTTTCTTTTTCTCTTCTTCTTCTGCAACCCCTATAATTCGAATGTTGGTGATTTTAATGTTGTCCCAGAGGTTTCTGAGACTGTCCTCAGTTCTTTTCATTCTGTTTTCTTTATTCTGCTCTGCAGTAGTTATTTCCACTATTTTATGTTCCAGGTCACTTATCCGTTCTTCTGCCTCAGGTATTCTGCTATTGATCCCATCTAGAGTATTTTTCATTTCATTTATTGTGTTGTTCATCGTTGTTTGTTTCATCTTTAGTTTTTCTAAGTCCTTGTTAAATGTTTCTTGCATTTTGTGTATTCTATTTCCAAGATTTTGGATCATCTTTACTATCATTATTCTGAATTCTTTTTCAGGTAGGCTGCCTATTTCCTCTTCATTTGTTAGGTCTCGTGGGTTTTTATCTTGCTCCTTCATCTGCTGTGTGTTTTTTTGTCTTCTCATTTTGCTTATCTTACTGTGTTTGAGGTCTCCTTTTTGCAGGCTGCAGGTTCGTAGTTCCTGTTGTGTTTGGTGTCTGTCCCCAGTGGATAAGTTTGGTTCAGTGGGTTGTGTAGGCTTCCTGGTGGAGGGGCTAGTGCCTGTGTTCTGGTGGATGAGGCTGGATCTTGTCTTTCTGGTGGGCAGGTCCACGTCTGGTGGTGTGTTTTGGGGTGTCTGTGGACTTATTATGATTTTAGGCAGCCTCTGTGCTAATGGGTAGGGTTGTGTCCCTGTCTTGCTAGTTGTTTGGCATAGGATGTCCAGCACTGTAGCTTCCTGGTCGTTGAGTGAAGCTGGGTGCTGGTGTTGAGATGGAGATCTCTGGGAGATTTTTGCCATTTGATATTATGTGGAGCTGGGAGGTCTCTTGTGGACCAGTGTCCTGAAGTTGGCTCTCCCACCTGAGGCACAGCACTGACTCCTAGCTTCAGCCACAAGAGCCTTTCATGCACACAGCTCAGAATAAAAGGGAGAAAAAGTAAGAAGAAAGAATTAGTAGAAAGTAGAAAGAAAGAAAGGAGGGAGGGAGGGAGGGAGGGAGGAAGGAAGGAAGGAAGGAGGGAAGGAAGGAAAAAAGAAAGAAAGAAAGAAGATAAAGTAAAATAAAGTAAGATAAAATATAATAGTTATTAAAATAAAAAATAATTATTAAGAGAAAAAAAACCAAAAACGGATGGATAGAACCCTAGGACAAATGGTGGAAGCAAAGCTATACAGACAAAATCTCACACTGAAGCATACACATACACACTCACAAAAAGAGGAAAAGGAGAAAAAAAATCATAAATCTTGCTCTGAAAATTCACCTCCTTAATTTGGGATGATTAGTTGTCTATTCATGTATTCCACAGATGCAGGGTACATCAAGTTGATTGTGGAGCTTTAATCCGCTGCTTCTGAGGCTGCTGGGAGAGATTTCCCTTTCTCTTCTTTGTTCTCACAGCTACCAGGGGCTCAGCTTTGGATTTGGCCCCGCCTCTGCTTGTAGGTCGCCCGGAGGGCGTCTGTTCTTCGCTCAGACAGGACGGGGTTAAAGGAGCCGCTGATTCCGGGACTGTGGCTCATTCAGGCCGCGGGGGAGGGAGGGGCACGGAGTGCGGGGGCGTGCCTGCTGCGGCAGAGGCCGGCGTGACGTTGCACCAGCCTGAGGCGCGCCGTGTTCTCCGGGGAAGTTGTCCGTGGAGCCCGGGACCCTGGCAGTGGCGGGCTGCACAGGCTCCCCGGAAGGGGGGTGTGAATAGTGACCTGTGCTCGCACACAGGCTTCTTGGTGGCGGTAGCAGCAGCCTTAGCGTCTCATGCCCGTCTCTGGGGTCCGCGCTTTTAGCCGCGGCTCGCGCCCGTCTCTGGAGCTCCTTTAAGCAGCGTTTTTAATCCCCTCCAGGTACGTGGGGGGTTTCTTGCCTTTTGGGAGGTGTGAGGTCTTTTGCCAGTGTTCAGTAGGTGTTCTGTAGGAGTTGTTCCACGTGTAAATGTATTTCTGGTGTATCTGTGGGGAGGAAGATGATCTCCGTGTCTTACTCTTCCGCCATCTTCCCGGAAGCCCCCTTTTGCTTTAATGTTATGGAAATTATTTAAATGTTATCTTGCAGACATCCAAACTTTCTAAAGAATTTGTGTGTGTATAATGTATACACGTATACATATTATACAATATATATTTTAATTTTCATATATCTTATTATTAATTTCCTAGAGCCCTTTCTTCTTTTCCATATGCTTTTTCATTTTTTATTACTTTCTGTGAAGAAAGTTCTCTATTTATCCCTTTAGATTAATTTTACACCCCCCTTCTGCTTTGTGCCGCCAGCTGATCACTGTGGACTGATGGGTACGGATTGCCTCTCTAGGGCTTCCTTGTCTGGCTTCTGGTTGGGGTTTGTCCATAGAGTCTGGCCCCATTTCCAGTAGGGCCTTTGCTTTCTTTACAGTGCTTGGTTTCCCTGAGCTGGGGCTTCTCTGCTTCCAGTTCTCTACGAATTAAACCTGTAGTCTACTGGGTGGAGGAGAAAGGTGCTGAATCTGGGAGAAGACTGAGGGTCTCATTGCCCCTCATATAGACTTTTAAACACTCCTCCTATTTTCAACTCCTGCTTCATGCTGCCTTCCACAGTGCATTGTATGTGCAGTTCCTCAGCCCTTCCAGAGTAGACTGACCTGCTTTTCATGGCATCTGCAGGCATTCAGTTATCAATTTTATCAGATAAAGCTGCTTCACACATTCTAAAATTATACTGATACCTTTCGGGTCTTCTTGCCCATTGTCTTGGTGTGTGTTCATATTTAAAAAATATTTCTGCCATTGTTATGACATAATTTTATTAGAAGGAATTTAAATTCCTGGCAGCAATCTGAATACAGCAAACTTCTTCTTAAATATGTATGAATTTGTTTGAGGGTGGTGGCAGAGATTATTGTCTCTAATAATTGAATGTCCTTTAAACTAATCTCCTTAAGAGACTTTATGTCTTCCACGGGGATGGAGAGTTAAAAGAGAAATTCTAAACAGCTCCTCAAAAAAATATCAGTTTTGGGGTGTTGTCCTCCCCAGGACTCCTAAGAAGTATTCTAGATAAAACAAACTTTTGTCACGTAAACATAATATCAAGTATATCTTTGCTCAAAAGATATGCTTAGGTTTTTTGACAGCACATTTAATAGTTCACTTTTATCAAATGCAATGAGAAACAATGTCAAGAACATTAAGAATCTAGAAGTGAATTAAACGCACACATGCACGTTTCTGACACAACGATTTGTTTTGCTAAATTTTCTTTTGGGCGCTTCACATTGCTATGAGATTATACTTATTATATTTATACACTTCAAACTATTAGAATACATACAGACAATGCTGGAGGCTCTTCCAAAATACAGAGAGTAATTATTTTCCAAAAATATAAGTTCTATAACGGGACATGTAAACATGAATCCAGGAATAAAAGAAAAACATATCCTGCCTTATATCTAAGCTTTTTCTTAATCTTTAAATAAAATTCCATCAATAACGACTTTTCGTATGAAACAATTTTGTATCATACCTTTATTAATTAAAATTTATAGCCCATGTTTAATTTCAGCTTAACTCTAACTTGCTATCTGCCAATTTGGAAAGTTTTTAACATAAAAGAAATTGTTAGGCAGTTTAATCTTGAAATGCCTTAATGGCCCTAAGTTGGTTTTCTTTATGTGATCTTAAAGTAATATTAAAAAATCATTTGGAAATAAAATGTTTATACAGTTAATATGATACTTAAAGACATATCTCCACTGATGACTTGTTACTGCATCTTATTGATGGAGACAATTTTTGTTAGAACATAGACTTGATAATGCAAGATTTTTTTTCAATTAACTAAAATAGGAGCTAAACTGAGTATGTATCATTAATACATTTATTATTACTATATATTCAAAATGTAGACTATATTAAATACGAATATTAATGTTTGTGAATAATCATGCATTTTATGCAGGGAATATAGTTCATTCCCTGAGAAATATAAATTCCCAATGGGCAGACATGTGTTCTGGAGAATGATTGATAAGTATTACTTTAAGGAAAACATTTTTTCTGAGAAAAAAATATTTTTTCAAACATGGTTATGAAATAGCCCATAGGGTCTACATATTTTTATTGAAAGTATTCTGGAAGAATTATTTTACTCACTTTGTCACCTCATTTTAAAGAAAAATTGAGATAGTAGCTCTTTTTCCAACTTGATCGTGTGTGTGTGTGTGTTTACCTTTTTTTTTTTTTAAGTAATTTTACCACATGACTATATCTTGCCACTCTGCTGAGTTATTATGTAAGTTTTGGAAAGACTACTAAGTCCAAACATGGAAAATCTAAAAAAAGTGAATAATTAACTTTCTGTGTTCTCTTAATGCCTATATTTATAAAGAAAAGTCTTGTTTCTTAGATTATTCAGGCTTACTTGAAGAATTAGGCTGAGAAATTTTTGTAATTCATGATGAACTGAACACTTAAAATTATCTAAAATGAAGTTTTCACATTAAAAGTAATACCCTATGTTTACCTGTTGCTCCTCTCTGAATTATCATCATACTCTTATTAGAAACTAAATAATTTATAAAAGACACTGGAAGAAAGACTAAAATATTTGCATAATATTAATCGTAATATTTCTGCCTATTCCACTTCCTGATGCCAAATACTTCTTTTACAGCTAATGGCAGTGTTTTGAGTAAGTGCCACTGAGCTGAGGCTTACTTTGCTCTTTTACCTTCTGTTTCACATCCACACTTTCCTTCCAGCACTGCTTACGTCAACCCTGTAGACTTGACAGTTTTAAAATAAATGTTTTTCTCTGAATATAATAAAATATATTATGTGAAAATGCAGTTATATTTTAGTGTAATTCAGTATACACTAATATACTATGTACGTCTGCATCTTTATTCCTGTCCTGCCCCTAGGTTCTTCAGAACCATTTTTTTTTTTTAGATTCCATATATATGTTTTAGCATAAGGTATTTATTTTTCTCTTTCTGACTTACTTCACTCTGTATGACAGACTCTAGGTCCATCCACCTCACTACAAATAACTCAATTTCATTTCTTTTTATGGCTGAGTAATATTCCATTGTATTTATGTGCCACATCTTCTTTATCCATTCATCTGTGGATGGACACTTAGTTTGCTTCCATGTCCTGGCTATTGTAAATAGAGCTGCAATGAACATTGTGGTACGTGACTCTTTTTGAATTATGGTTCTCTCAGGGTATATGCCCAGTAGTGGGATTGTTGGGTGATATGGTAGTTCTATTTGTAGTTTTTTAAGGAACCTCCTTACTGTTCTCCATAGTAGCTGTATCAATTTACATTCCCACCAACAGTGCAAGAGGGTTCCCTTTTCTTCACACCCTCTCCAGCATTTATTATTTGTAGATTTTTTAATGATGCCCATTCTGACTGGTGTGAGGTGATACCTCATTGCTGTTTTGATTTGCATTTCTATGATGATTAGTGATGTTGAGCATCCTTTCATGTGTTCATTGGCAATCTGTATATCTTCTTTGGAGAAATGTCTATTTAGGTCTTCTGCCATTTTTGATACGGGGAGTGGGAAGGGTAAGCTGGGACAAAGAGAGTGACATGGACGTATATACACTACCAAATGTAAAATAGATAGCTAGTGGGAAGAAGCCACATAGCACAGGGAGATCAGCTCGGTGCTTTGTGACCACCTAGAGGGGTGAGATAGGGAGGGTGGGAGGGAGACGAAAGTGGGAGGAGATATGGGGATATATGTATTCACTTTGTTATAAAGCAGAAGCTACCACGCCATTGTAAAGCAATTATACTCTAATAAAGATGTTAAAAATATATATATCATGTAATGCTGCTGTTATATTTTTAATACGAAAATAATACCTTGACTTAATCTAATCCATCACCAAGTCCTATTGATTCTACCTTTGAAGTATATCTTGAACTTGTATGCTGTTTTCTAACCACTTTACTCCTACTTGAGACTAGCTCTTATCAACCAGACTTTATCAATGATCTCCATGTTGGTCTTGTTTTAATTCTCCTCATCTTCCAAGCTACCCTCTATGATAATCTGTGTAACACAGATATCTAATCAGATCTTTTCAATGGCTCTATGCCTTTTAAAATGAAGTTAATACTCATTAGATTACATATTAAAAATTTACATTTGGGGATTTCCCTGGTGATCCAGTGGTTAAGATATCGCCTTCCAATGCAGGGGTTATGGCTTTGATCCCTGGTTGGGGAGCTCAGATCCCACATGCCTTGTGGTCAAAAAACCAAAACATAAAACAGAAGCAATATTGTAACAAATTCAGTAAAGACTTTAAAAATGGTCCATATCAAAAAAAAATCTTAAAAATATTTTCCATCTCAACCTTGGCATTGTATTTTTCTTGAGTGTCATCAGTTTTACTTCTCTATATTCTTCATCCACATAAATTTCATTTGTACCTAAATTTTTGAAATTATCCTTCTACAGTCTTCTGCCTTACCAAGTACTTCTCATCTTTTATGACTCAGCTCAAGGTTAACTTTTTCCTGTGGTGTCATCTGTTGACCTTTCCCCGCCCCCAAAACTCTCTCATGAAATAGTGAAAGGTTGCCCCTCATCTAATGCTGTCATACACCCTACTATCTCAATTATAGCACTTATTATACTGTACTGACATTAGTTGGTTTGCTTGTCTTTCTATATCACCAAAAAATGATTAGCTTCTTAAGATCAGAGATGAAATATAATTCATTATTTATTGTTAGCACTTATATCTGATAAATTTCAATTGTTCTATAAATGTTTAAATGAATGAATTGATTCGATAGACTTTTCTGAGAAAATATAGTCATTTACACAATACATTTCTACTGTTTTAAATATGTCCAGTAAATGAGCCTGTAAGAGATTAAACTGCAATAGGAGTGATGGTCAAGAAATGTACCATAGAAAACAAAAAAGATTTATTTATTAGAGAATTGACCTATATAAACACTCATGATAAATGATTATAGCCAACACGTATAAGTAACTTAAAATGTGCTAGGTACTGTTTTAAGTGTTTATATATATTTACTCATTAATTCCTAAAAAAGAATCCTATGAAATAGATACTTTTATGATCCTTTTTTGAAGGTAAAGAAATAGAGGCCCGAAGAGGTTAAGTAATTTGCTCAAAGTCACAGCTAATAAGTAGCAATTGCAGGATAAAGCCTATGATTTCCACGGAAGCTGTGTGTATTTTTACTATCTCTATCTAAATTAAGAACATACCCCACAATTCAGGGAATTCAAAACAGAACATTTTATTTCATTTGGTTAACATTCATGGGTCAGAAATCCAGGTGGTGCTCTTCTGGGCAGTTCTGCTTTCTGTGGCTTTGACTAGAGTCATTTACTCTACACTACTCAGCTGGTAGTTCAGCCATGCTGGCAGGTCCAAGAGGGTTCATGGTTCGATCAACCTTCATGTGGCTTCTCTCTGTTCGTGCACCATAGTTCTTTCATGATTGTTGGACTTCTTACATGGAAGTGAGCTTTCAAGCAAGCAAAAGCTTGAAAAAAAGAAACTGAAAAAAGAATTATCTCACATATATGTGTTCATATATATTATGTAGAGAATTTACACAGATTCATATAGACATATATTTATACATATATTATACATGTTAGTCATGTACCTATCTATATACATAATTGTATATATTTAGTTATTTTTAAAGTTTTATACACATCTCTATTTACTATATATACACATATATATGGTACTGCTATATTTAAAAATGTGAAGTTGGCTTCAGTTTTGTATTTAGAGACATTAAATATATTACTAGTATGAATATTGTATGACCTTAAAGGTTTTTTCTTTCAGGGTTCAGTTGTTTAATTTTCAAATGTCTGCAAATCACGACGGGTTCATATTAATTTGCTAACAGTTCAATGTACAATATAAACGAATAACAGTCTTCAACAGTATTTCAAATGGTCTTCTTGATAATTTAAAACAAATATTTTGGACAACTTTTTTTCTTGTATGACTAAGTCATTATTATTTTTACATCGTTTAATGGTCAATCTACAACCTTTCTGGAGAGAAGGGAAAGTGACAACTCATCTTCTCACAGTTCACATGAGTTTGTGTTATTAGAGTTAATCTGAAGTTTCTTTGCAGAACTCTTTTTTTAAGGCACTGGTCCATTTTGTGAGGAATAATTTAAGACCACTTAACAGTACACTTAAAGCTAGTTAGCCAGGGGCACTGACTGCTACACATATCACTGTAGGCTAGAAATGATGCAAGGCACCTCGCTCAATATCTCTGTGTTCTGGAACTTTCACCCTTCCTTCATGGTAATTCACTGATAGTAAATAACATGTCACTAACATAAGGACTGAACTCAGAGAGGGGACCATACTGAGCCTCACATAAAATATTAGTAAGATTAATTATCTGCTTTATTTTTTGGTAAAAATAAATATAAAGGGTGATTTCTATTTTTGAAAAATAGCTACAATACTTCTTATCCCATATAAGCACCCAGAACCTTGTCATTCGCCCATCAGAATTTGTAGTCTATTCTTTCTTCTGTTGAGCCTAGCAAAGCACTGTAATTGCCTCAACTAATGGAGTGCTCAGGAATTGAGCTCAGGAAGGCAATCTAGGTTCCTCCTAGGGCTTGTTCTCTCTCTCTCTCTCTCTCTCTCTCTCAATCTCTCTCTCTCTCTCTTGCTTCTTTTTGATCCTACTCACCATGTCGGCAAGCCATGTGTATATATTCTTCTTGGCAGCCCCAGCCTAAGTCCTGCCTGACAACATTAACTGCCAGGTGTGTGAGTGAGGCTGGCACATGCCATCCTTTGAGCATCCCCAACTAATGCCATGTAGAGCAGAGACAAGCTGTCCCCATCCAGCTCTGCCTAAATTGCACATTCATGAGCTAAACAACTGATTGTTGTTTTACAGCACTAAGTTTGAGGTAGTCTGTAATGTTATACTTGTTAACATGAACAAGAAATTAATGTATTTTCCCCACTTTTCAATGGATTGCCTTGCACACAGCACTTTGAAGACAATTAACCCTGGTTATGACTAGAGGAATCAAAATTAATTGAGGTTTGGGGAAAAGGGTGAAAAATACTTTCTCCTGTCAAGATTATAAAACATGAGTGACTGTCTCAAGTGGTAGAAGTTCCCATGTACAAAAATATTACTTTGACCCCCAACTGTCATTCTGCCTGGGTGTCCATCATTATATTATGTCTTGGATAAATATAGTGTTATTCTGTTGAAATAAAGAGGCTAATGTATTAAACTGTTATCATATACAAATAAATTATTTTGTAACCTATTGTTTTTCACTGTGATAGTAGGTGAATTGGAAAAAGGGAGGGATGCTTTTTAAAGGAGGGATTTATATGTGTGGTTATCTGGTGGGAAAGGATGGATTAGACATACAGAGTTGAGTTGATGCAACTCTGGTAACTTGTAGTGAAGACCAGAAATATCAAAGATGTGTATAAAAGCTCTGAAAGTAGCCCTGAGAGGCTCCAAAGACAAATTTTATTTCTTAGAAATTTTTGTGTCTGTTCAATGAGTTTTGATTTCAAACATTTTTTAGTTTACCTCTCTTATTCTGTCAGAGTTAGGAGCTCATTATTGTTCAATAAAAATTATAGCTATTATGGTATATATGATTTATAGGAGTATAGAAAGGCTTATGTCATTGTTTCCTTACTAGTTCAGGCAGGTTTGTGGGTCTTAGGACTTGGGTATGTCTCTGCCAATTAAAAAAAGCAGGTGGAGGTGAATATTACGAGGCAGTTACACAGTGTAGAGAATGAATACTGAATCCAAGAGGATATACATGTGGGCTGGAGGTCCCTGAGGCAGTGAATTATGATATGGATTACTCTGCAAATGGTGAAAATTTGACAAATGTAAAAAATAATAGATTCTTTTACTCATGTTTAATTTGAAGCTGCAATGAACTGTTTCATCTGTGTTGTGTTAAATGTTCATTGCTGACATCTTTGCTACTGGTAGGTCTTTTTTTGGTAGTGAAATTATCAGTTCTTTGACACCGTGGCTGTTAAACCAAAAAATTCAATATACTCTCTCTATCCAAGTAAAAATTCATTTCATTGTAAATGTTGTATTCTTTCAGCATTGTAAACTCCTTCACTAAGTTTTTGCTGATGCTGAAATATGATTCCTAATAAATAAGGTGAATACTTTAGAAAAAATAGATTTTTCTCTTTCAGATCCTTTTTGACACTTAAATATATTTTATCATATATAAACACTATCTTATTATGTTAGCTAGACAATCCCTTTGTGGCAATTTAATATATAATGAGTTCACAATATAATATACTCTTAATGAAGTACAATTATATTAAGTTGGTCATAATTTGTGATTTTGCAATTATAAGTTATTTGTCTACTGGATATTTTGATTATTTTTCTATCTCAAGTTTGTCAAAATGGTTAATTCAATGTCTCATGATAACAAATCCCAGTAATTCATAATGAAACCTCAGGTGGTGCAAATTTGCATTATAGCAACTCATTTAATTAAGGAGGTTCTATAGTTAGAAGAAACACCCCCCCCCAAGCTTTAATGACTTAATTTCTTTTTTTATATGTTCTTAGAATTCATTTTAGTGATGGTGGCAAAGTCTTAAAGAGATTTTTTAAAATAGATTTTAGTTTTTAGAGCAGTTTTAGGTTCAAAGAAAAATTGAATAAAGGGTACAGAGATTTCTCATATACCTTCTGCCCCCCACATGCACACCCTGCCTGACCATACGCATCACCCACCAGAGTGTTTGTAACAGTCATGAACCTACTATGACATATCATTATCACCCGACGTCCACAGTTCACTTTAAGGTTCTCTTTCAGTGTTGTATGCTCTATTAGCTTTGACAAGTATATAATGGCATGTATCTACTGTTATAGTGTCATACAGAATAGTTTCACTGTCCTAAAAATCCTGTGTTCCACCTATTTATTCCTTCCCCTTTCTTAACCCTTGGCAACCAATGATCTTTGACTCTCTCCATTGTTTTGTTTTTTCCAGAATGTCATATAGCTGGAATCATACAGTATGGAGGCTTTTTCCATTTGGCTTCTTTCACTTAGTAGAATGCATTTAAGATCCCTCCATGTCTTTTCATGGCTTGATATTTTAGTACTGAGTAATATTTCATTTTCTGGATCTACTATTGTTTATTTTTCATTTACCTACTCAAGGACATCTTGATTGCTTCCCAGTTTTGGCAATTATGAAAAAGTTGCTATAACCACCTATGTATAGGTTTTTGTGTGAACGTAAGTTTTCAGTGACTTTGGGTAACAAAAAAGGGTCATGATTGCTGGACCATATGGTAAGAGTATGTTTCATTTTATAAAAAACTGTCTTCCAAAGTTGCTGTACTTTTTATTTTTATTTATTTATTTTTTTGCTGTACGCGGGCCTCTCACCGTTAATGGCCTCTTCCCTGGCGGAGCACAGGCTCCGGACGCACAGGCTCAGCGGCCATGGCTCACGGGCCCAGCCACTCCGTGGCATGTGGGATCCTCCCGGACCGGGGCACAAACCCGTGTCCCCCGCATCAGCAGGCGGACTCTCAACCACTGCACCACCAGGGAAGCCCAAAGTGGCTGTACTATTTTGAATTCTCACCAGCAGTGAATGAGAGTTCCTGTTGCTCCATATCCTCACTAGACTTTGGTGCTGTTAGTGTTTTGGATTTTGACCATTCTAACAGTAGTGGTATCTTATTGTTGTGTTACTTTGCAATGCTTTAATAACATGATTTTGAGCATCTTTTCATATGCTTATTTGCCATCTGTTTATCTTCTTTGGTAAGGTGTTAGTTTAGATCTTTCGCTTATTTTAAAATCAGGTTGTTCATTTTCTTATTATTGAGTTTTAAGAGTTTTTTGTCTATTGGTGTAATAATCTTTTATCAGATATGTCTTTTATAAATATTTTTTCCCAGTGACTTGTCTTCTCATTGTCTTGACTGTCTTTCACAGAAAAGTAGTTTATAATTTTCATGAAGTCCAGGTCATCAATTACGTTAACATTTTTAGATTGGAAAAACTGTCCCTCATAATTTCCTGTAAAACACATAACTATTAACAAGAAATTTTGTCCACATATACTTGGTTTACTTCCTTTAATGATGCTGCTTCTACACTCCTCTAGTTTATATTCAGTAATAACATTCTTTCATTTTTCTAAAAGCAAATATACAAGGTACATCCATGATGTGAGTTCTGTCTGTTGATAAGAGTATTCAGAATGAAAACTGGCAGAGAGCTTTAGCTCAGCATATGATATGAAGTGGTGGGATTTTAGTGTAATTTTCTACATTCAGAAAAAATAGTATATCACTTAGAATTCAAATAGAGAAGCAGAACCAGTAGGGGATACACATTACAAGATGTTTTTCAAAGAATCGGTTTATCTGATTATGGGGCTGGCTAGGCAAGTCTGAAATGTGTAAAGCAGGCTGTCAGGAAGGTCAGGCTGAAGCTTTCAGGCATGGGCTGAAGCTGCTGTTTATAAGTGGAATTTCGTCCTCTTCGGGGAAACCTCAATTCTTCTCTTAAGATCTTTTCAATTTACTGAATCAGATCCACACAGATGAACAGCTTATTTAGGATAGTCTCATATATATGACATATTCAAAAAATTACAGAAAATATAAGTATTACAGTCCTCATTTCTGTAATTGGTCACATGGTCATAGATGTTTTTTTTAACTATTTGCTTTCACTGTCCATTCCATATTTCCTTTATCCTCAGCAAGCACCTCAGATAATTGTGGTAATTTGTCTGGTGGTTTGACTAACCCTTTATTCCTGAAGGGTCTGGGACCTTAGTAGCCCTGAACTGACTTAGGTTGTAGTTTTACACTGACTCAGGTCACAAGATGATTGTACTAAGTGATGCCCTAAGGGATCTCCTATACTCCAGACATACTCTTCCTTACCTCTATCGTGGAGTGGCAGTCCAATTTCTCCGTGGTAATCAGGCTCAGTCACTCCAGCCAGTACATTAAACCCTTTCTTTGCCTCTGAATTAAAAGGCATGAGGAGTCCAAACTGACCTGGTTACAGTTTTAACTTCCAACTCAATCATTGTTGTGTCTCCTGGGAGAAGCATTCATTCGTTTAGAGCTAAGATATTTATTTTTATTTTCTTTTTATTTTTTTGCGGTACACGGGCCTCTCACTGCTGTGGCCTCTCCCGTTGCGGAGCACAGGCTCCGGACGCGCAGGCTCAGCGGCCATGGCTCACGGGCCCAGCCGCTCCGCGGCATGTGGGATCTTCCCGGACCGGGGCACGAACCCGTGTCCCCTGCATCGGCAGGCGGACTCTCAACCACTGCGCCACCAGGGAAGCCCGAGCTAAGATCTTTAGACCAGCAGGACCTAAGGTGACCAAGATGGAAAGCAAAAGTTTTCTGGTGGATCAACACTAGGAAGTAGATCACTAGTGGGCAATAATGAGCAGAGACACCTCCATTTCCACCGCTTAATTCCTAGACAACAAATCCTGGTTATGAGAAAAACACCATGTGTTGAAGGCTGATTTAGAACATATACCACATCCTGGAGGACATTACCCTAGCCCTGCAGTGTTTCCATATAGTTCACACTGTAACTGCGCCTTTAAAAGGTTTTTTTTACAAGGCTGTCAAACCAGCTGCTTCAGGATGAACATGGTACGATCAGTGAATTCCATGAGCATAGGCCTATTGTTACATTTCATTTACTATTAGATGAGCTCCTTGACAAGAAGCGATGCTGTGGAATACCGCCATGGTGGACTAGACATGTTTCAATTCCATGGATGATCACTTTGGAAGAAAATTTCCTTATAGGTAAGACAAATCCATGTAGAGTAATATCTATTTCAGGAATTAAAAATTCCTGCCCTTCCATGATAGAAGCTGTCCAATATGATCAACCTGCCACCAGAGGCCTGGCTGGTCACCCCAAGGAATGATGCCATAATGGGGACTCAGTGTTGGTCTCTGCTACTGACAAATAGGCTGTATTACAGTGGCTGTAGCCAGGTCATCCTTGGTGAATGGAAGTTCATGTTGTCAAGCCTGTGTATGACCTCCATCCTTTCCACCATATTTGCTTTGGCCATTCGCCCTTTGAGCAATGGCAGGGCAGGAATGGTTGGAGAAGTATCTGACTAGCCTCCGCAGACAGGTGATCCTAGTCACATGATTATTAAAATTCTTCTGTGCTGAAGTCATCCTTTTGTGAGCCTTCACCCGAGAGGTAAATATCTTCAAAGTTTTGGCTTTCAGAGTTATATATCCACATACCTCACCTCCAGACCTCCCGTCATCAATTTTCCAATCATTCCCTTCCGTATCCTTGAACCATCCATCCAAATAATTGGGTACAGCCCATGGACTTGAATAGACTTGTACCTCTGTCCATTTCTCCTTCCAGGTAAAATTAACAACCAGGTGTGTACTGCTCAAAGTTCTGCCCTATCCTTCGGTGCTGTCGCTGAAATGGGTAGTTGTGCACCTAAAAATGAAAATATTTCTGAATTTTCTGGTTTTGTTAGCCAATGTTTACATTTCTTAAGCAAGATTTTTTAAAGATCTTTTTTTCCCATTGCAATAAAAGGAGTAAGATCACAATTTTTCCTGATGTGACTTGAGTATTAAGCTTTTCTTAGTTAAACCTTCAGTACATAGGATGATCCCCTATCATTTATACCAAAATAACGTTTAGAGGAAAAGGTGGAACTATTAACAATTACACAGGACCAAAAGATATAAATTGTGACTGTCCCTGGCAAGCCCAGAAGAATAGTTACACTAACCATATTGCAAATATTGGACTAATTAACCTGACTCTACTGCTTCTAGTGAATGTGTAAAAAATGAGTGCAATGCCTTCTTAAGACCCTAGCTCTAAGCATGTGTAAGACCTGTACTATGTATGAGATATATTAAAAAAATAAATTGGAGAGGAGAAGCAGCAGGAAATAAAAGTGTGTTTGCTGTAGCATTATTGCTCTCATTTAATTACTTTTTCTCCCTTTGATTTCCTGGCTTATTTCTTTTCTCACTTCATTAATTTTTCTCTTCATGCCTGACTAACCTGTCTGTTCTTGTCATTCACAGTGTACATTATAAGCTTGCTGGTGGCTATTATTTTTCGATAAATGCACATTTCAAATTTGACATTGGAAATCTGTGGAAAACAGGAGTAAATAATAGAAATTGTGTTTTGTGTAGTACTTTTCTGGAATTAGTGTATTGGGAATCTCTGTGTGATTAAAAATCTTAGAAAAACAAAGCTTGGGGAGTTATTAACACTTAGTGGAACATACTTTAAAATAATTTTTAAAAATTGCAGAGTAGGGTTTTAGAAAGAATGTATTGCCAAATATTTCTTGCTCCATTTCCTAAAATTATTCAAGAAAAAGCAAAATCTTTTGACCTTCTAACTTCTTAATTTTAAAAGGATTCTTTTAATACTGGTTCTTGATTGTAATTTTAAATTAGACCAAAACTAAAGGGATTGTTATTTTTCTTTATAATAGTAACTTAAGAGGCCAGGTTGTTTTCTTTACAATGATAACTTATGATCTTTCTCAGAGCTGGTCAGTAAAATAAAAATTAGAAAATGATTTATTCTTTCCATGGTGCTATATTATAGCAAATACTCTCCTGCTTCATAACTGCTCTTGAAAGTATCATTTCCAATGAAGGCATTTTAGAGAACACCTGGATTTAGGGATCATTTCAGCCACTGTGAAAATTGTCTTTAACCACTCATAATATATAATTATGATTGAAAATTGTATTTAAATGGATATCACTGTTTTTTGAATGATATAAACACTTATATTTTGAGTTTTATTAAGTTAACATAAGTTCTTAAGCACCTCTCTCTTCTACATGTATGGAAGTAAAATACAGTGTGAGTCTCTATTAGATTTCTCTTATTTTAATAAAAGTGTTGTAACTCTTTGATCATTTAAATTAGCACAAGTTCATAAAGAGCCAGATTTTCTACACACAACTAAATGTTGAAGACTGGAAGAGTTAATGTGTTTTTACTACCATTATTGTTTTTAGTTATTATCAATATAATAGTGATGTAATCTTTGTAGACCACTTAAAAGTAACAGCAACAGCACATGAAGTTACAGAACGCACAAGTGAAGATTTTATTTTCCTCACTAGACCCCTTCCTAAGCCCAGTCTTCTGAGGCAAACATTGCCCAGAATTTTTCTTTATTTAGCTCTTCAAGTGGGTACATTATATATTTATATACTTATATCATTGTTTATGAATATATTAATTTTGAACAGGGTCTTTTGGCTCCTTGCATAATTGAGTTTCATTCTCCTCTCTCTTTTCCTCTAGTATTTTCTTAATTTTAGCAATGACATTTTTAGCTTCCCTACCAATTTCTCTTTAACTCAATTTGTTCTAGATATTCATTAATTTATATCATATATTTTTGTAATATATGTATATATTTATAAATCATTTATAATTTAATCATTTAATCTATATATATTAATCTATATTATATAATTAAGACAAATTTGATTGTTTGTTAATTAGACACAGAATTTACTGATTTCAAGCTGACTCTGCAACAATTTCTTATTTCTCTTTTTCCCCAACCTCTACTGCCAATCTCTGCTTTCCAATTTCTGTTTTTTATAGTTTTGTTTACACAGTTCAGGTTTATACCAGTTATAAATGATTCTTTAAATACGATGGCCCTCTATGTTTTATTGATAGGTTGATTCTAAAAATTGGAGAATATATATGTGTCATATTCTAGCATAATCTCCTTTAATTTTTTTCTAACATTTCTTGTCTTCTGATTCATATTTAGATGCGCCAAAAAAACCCCACACCATTCTTTTATTGAGATCTTGTTTTTTGTTTGGCTTTTTGTTCTGTTTTGTTTTACAGTAAGATATTTTGAGTCAGTTGAATGTCTGATTTTATTTTGACTTAAAATTTGGCCAACAGTTTTTCTAAGAATGGAGTTAATTCTTAATACTTCAACAGATTATTGTCATGTGGGGTGTAGGCTGGCTGTAAAAAATGTGATGACAGGCACTTTTCATTTTTTCTTTTCTTTCTCTCTTGGCTTTTATACTCATAGTTTTGAAAATTCAGAAAGATATGTCTAAATATTTGTGTTATTTTAAAAATTTGCTGTATTGTTGGTACTGCCTTTCATTCTGGTGATCGTATTTTTTCTTATTAGCTCCTCTCATCCATTAATTATTCTTCTTTCTGAAATTGTATTATGCAGATGTTCTATCTCTTGGTTCTATCTCCATGTGTCTCTTTATGTTTCTCTTACACTTTTTATCTCTTGCTATGCACAGCTGCATGAAAACTTCTTTTTCTTTCATTAATAGACACCTCCAATTTCACTTGCTTCGCTAATTCAGATTAGTCCATCATTTTCATGTTGTTTGATTTCTTCTAGTGTCTGGTATTAGGATGGTCTGGTTTTATTTAAGACTCTAAGACTACAGTATTTGTAGCTGGTGTGGATTTTCTTTGCAATTGTGTTGATTTGTTTCCCTTGAATGGGGATGACTCATTTTGGAATCTTGGACAGACACACATCCCTGCATGAAAAGCAGGCAGGTAGACAGAGTTCCTCAAAATTTCCAAGTAAAGAAAATTTAATATGCAGGTTACACTTCACTGATGCTGACATAGCTTAAATTTGGTTTGTCCTAGAAAAGATGAGGAACTAAGAAGACAAATTTTTCCCAGGCTTTGTCTTACAAAACAACTTGCCAATAGTTCAATGAAGAGGAGTGCAGGGAAATATGCATCCCTGGCAGTGACAGCAATGTGTGCAAAGGCATAGAGGCAAGGAGAATGTGGAACATGTATGGAGTTGAAGTACCTCAGTGTAGAGGAGCAGGGGGTGTGTTCTAGAGTGTTCCACATAACTAGCTTCACGATGGAGCAGAGATTTCTAAACCACATTCAGCCTTTTCCTCCCCTTTTAAATGGACTTCAATTTTTAAGAGCAGTTTTAGGTTCAAAGAAAAACTGAGCAGAAAGTACAGAGAGTTCTCATATATACCCTGTCTAAACTGAGCAGAAAGTACAGAGAGTTCTCATATATACCCTGTCTCCTTATGAGCACAGCCTCCCTACTGTCAACATCCCTCATTAGAGTGATGTTACAATTGACGAACCTACACTGACACATCATTATCATCTAAAGCCCATAGTTTACATTAGGGTTCACTCGATGTTGAACAGTCTATGGGTTTTAAGAAGTATATAGCAACATGTATCCAGAATTGTAGTATCATACAAAATAGTTTCATTATCCTAAAAATTTGCTTTGCTCTGGCTATTAACTTCTCCCTCCCCATAGCCCCTGCACTAATCTTTTTACTGTCTCAGTAGTTTTTTTTGTTTTGTTTTTTTTATCTCAGTAGTTTTGTCTTCTCCAGAATATCATATATTTGGAATCATATTTTTTTTTTACATCTTTATTGGAGTATAATTGCTTTACAATGGTGTGTTAGTTTCTGCTTTATAACAAAGTGAATCAGTTATACATATACATATGTTCCCATATCTCTTCCCTCTTGCGTCTCCCTCCCTCCCACCCTCCCTATCCCAGAATCCTATGTTTTATATTGGCTTCTTTCACTTAATAATATGAGTAATATGTATTTATGGGTCCTCCATTATAGCTTACTAGCTCATTTATTTTTAGCACTGAAGAATATCCCGTTGTCTGGGTGTACCACAGTTTATTTATCTATTCACCTAGTGAAGAATATCTTGGTTGATTCCTAGTTTTGGTGATGAGAAGTAAAGCTGATATGAAAATCCATGCATGGGCTCTTTGTGGACATTTTTTTTTTCTTTTAAGTCAGAAACAACCCATTATTTTCAGAAAGTGTGAGTTTTGGTGATTTTTTTGTTGTGCAGGCAGAAATAATTACCTCTGTTATTACAACTGACCATTAATTATGTTGAAAAATCTTTCCTAGGTACCTCAGTTTTTACTAAGGATTTCAATCTTACCAACTAATTAAATCTCCAACGTACAGGAACTTGATAATCATAGAGTTTTCTAATTATAAAATTCAATGATTTTATAAATTACCAAATTAAATAACTGCATTAGCAAAAGGTTTCTGAGATACAATAAAAACAAACTGTATGTACTTATTGTTTATAAACTGAATGATAAGATGGTCTCTACTCACCAAGTGGGTGGTTTGGATTCAGTTGAATTGACTTATTTTTATTGTAATAATGCAAAAAGTTATATATTTGTGTGTGTGTGTGAAAATGTTCAATAAGGTATGAGAACAGAGTTTAAAAAATACATTAGAAAATTATGCCAGTTACCAAACATAAAACATGAAGTTGTGTGACCTTCTACATTTGTAATGTAGTTAGTATCATTTTTTTGATAGCTGCTCCATATTCAAAAAATTAAACTCCTTCAGTATTGTCAGTCATTGTGCTTGATGTTAGAAGATAAGGATGAAAAACCTTGGACTCTGCATTCAAGTAATTCAATCTTGTAGGGAAAGCCCATATAAACAAAAAACACGGTGCTTGGTTACAAGGGCATCAATAAATGTCTTAAACATATTACAGCAACAGCACAGAGGAGAAATACAGGGTTACCAAGTGTATAATTCTTTCTAGTGATTGGAAGGCCAGGTGAAGATTCAAGGAAGCTAGGATATCTGATGAAAGGTTTGAATGATGAGAAGTAAAGGCCTTACATCCATAAGTATTTACAATTTAAGACATTACAACTTGCATGCTTACCTTGCCAAACCTTCCAAATATACACAGATAGATATTTTATTTATCAGGTGGATAAAATTATGAAGTTTTTGAGAAATGTACAATTTATAGCTGATATCTTTGGAATAGCAGTGTCTTCAAAATACCAACTAAGCAGAAGTACATGCTCCAGTTTCAATAATACCTGTAATAGCCTCTCCGATGGCTTGCTTCTCCATTTCTGATAATATGCCTTTAAAAACAATGTCCTTTAGGGTTCAGTGGACCATGAAATAGTCTCTGCTGAAGTAACCCTGGTGCCAGCACTGAGACAAACATTCATTTTGGCTGTCAGCTAAAAGAACTTGGAAGAAATGAAGCACATTTATTATGTACTGATATATTCTGACTAGATAATCCTTTTTAGTTGGAGGCACTATAAAAGCAAGTGCAGATTACTGTTGGCAAAATAGTAAAAAATAAAATTCAGTTGAGCTGCAAAAGTTTTGCCTCCAATTTCACAGGTGGGTAATTTTCTTTATAAATTTCTATTAAAAAGTTTTGCTGGGAATGAATATATTATTAAATAAACAATTTATAAAATAGTAAAGTCAGATGAATCAATAGACCTGCAGAATGATCATTTTTTTATATTTTAAAAATTTGATGCTTTTTTCATTGTTATAGGACCAGTGGTTCAGTTAAGTAACTCTGCTAATAAGAACTGGCATTATTATTAGCATGAAAATGTAGTTATAGTAGAATTTTTATAAACCTTTTTATTTTAGGAAATGATAAATAATATCCTTTGTGTTTATAACTGTGGAAAATTAATCTTAAATATTGGCTTCTTCATATTCTGAAATATTAAAATAATAAGCTGGTTCCTGTTTAGCCATAACCTTAAAAAAGTGGTAGCAAATATTTCTAGAAGGTAAATAAAACAAGATTAAATTACCTTTCAAGAGTAAAGAATAGGTATCTTAAACATGGTACAGCAACAGGTTGACCTGTTAGCCATCTTTCAAAGGAAAGAGACACATTTAATTGTATATTGCACCGTTAAGACGTCCCTTAGACCAGAGGTCCCCAATCTTTTTGGCACCAGGGACCAGTTTTGTGGAAGACAATTTTTTCACAGACCGGTGGGGGGAGGGTATGGTTTCGGGATGATTCAAGTACATTATGTTTATTGTGCGCTTTATTTCTATTATTATTACATTGTAATATATAATGAAATAATTATACAACTCACCATAACGCAGAATCAGTGGGAGCCCTGAGCTTGTTTTCACTTGCTACTCACTGATAGGGTTTTGATGTGAGTCTGCAAGCAATTGATCTATTATGGTGTCTGTGCAGTCAAACCTCTCTGCTAATGATACTCTGTATTTGCAGCCACTCCCCAGCGCTAGCATCACTGCGTCAGCTCCACCTCAGATAATCAGGCATTAAATTATCATAAGAAGCCTGCAACCAAGATCCCTCGCTGGCACAGTTCACGGTAGGGTTCCATCTCCTAAAAGAATCTAACGCAGCGGATCTGACAGGAGGTGGAGCCCAGGCGGTAATGCGAGCGACGGGGAACGCCTGTAAATACAGATGAAGCTTCGTTCGCTCACCTGCCGCTCACCTCCTGCTGTGCAGTACAGGTCCATGGCCCGGGGGTTGGGGACCCCTGCTTTAGACGGTTATCTAAAGTGTTATCTTTTTAAATGGCAACTTACTTCTTTGTAAGTGATTTAATCAAAGCCAGTATTTTGCCATCCCTTTCTGTGATTTAAAGCGTTTTAGAATCTCACCTTGTCCTACATTTATTCCAGTCATGAGTGAAATAGCAACAGCATTAATCTAAATCCAGTTGTTCTGATCTGGAATAAGTGAGGTGGATTTTCACACCTAGTGGTTCTGCCATTTTGATAGCAACTATCTCAGACTAGTTCTCAATTCACAATAGCCAGACTTACCCCTCATCCTGGTATATATCCTAAAGCACAGGGCAGTGATAATAGGTTCAGGGAGCAATGATGGCTTTATAGAACACGTCAAAATATTTTACCAGTTACAGTCAATAGAAAAATAATCTGTATGAGTAAAAGGACCTTTTTTTTTTTTTTTCTGATTGTCTTTATTTGTTATCACATTTTGGGAAAATTGCTGGATAAATTTTTACCAAATTTTGGAGAGTAAGTTTTGAGTAGTCCATTTGGAATACATGTTATGTGACACATTCAAAATTTACTTTGGAGGTTAAGATTGTACCTCAAAAATATAATTATTCCTCAAAGAAGCCTATTTTCACAGTCACAAGCATAGGTGTAAGAAGCTCCTCCAACGAGTAGTGGCAAAGATCTATTTATTTCAGAGGCTAACGATTTCCCCAGGCAGTGACAGTGAGGCCCAGTAGCCCAAATGAATTCACTTGCCATCATTTTCATAAACTATTTCATATCCTACAATTAATCTTATATAGGTTAAGCTTTTTGAACTAAGGAATGGGTTCTAATGGAAGAAAATAAATACACTTTCATTATGTTCATTATACAAAATCCAGCCACTACAGAAATACATTCCATATTTCACCAAAGGTAAGCTAATACAACTATTTTTACCTATCACTAAGTAAAAAGTGACTTTTAATTAATCAATAATATAATATTGTCTTATTTAAAAATTTAGTTTTATGTTTTTGGAAAAAAGATCTTTACAACTCAGTCAGACCTAGGTTTTTGTTTTTTTAATGCAGAGGAGGAAAAATTTCTCCTCTACTGTCTTAGCATTTCTGGCTGTGCCTAAGAATTACACGGACATAGGACAGATTAACAGGAGAAAAGCATACATGTTTTAGTATTTTTTTAACACGTATACAGGAGTCTTCATAAGAAAAATGAAAACCCAAAGTTTCAGTTAGAGTCAAATGTTTATATACAGAGTTTATATAAAGAGTAGTAAATTATGAAACCTTGACAAGTCAAAGGGGGGTGGGCTAGGGTAGTTAATCATGAAAAAGGGACTAAAAGGATAAGAATTGGTTTAACAAGCTTTATTTGTACAGATTTCTCTCCACCTCAACTTCCCATCTCTGGTGAGAATGTTTCTTTCCTCATGGTATAAAGAAAACATCTTTCCCATGACAGTGTTATCTCTTGCTTTCAGGGAAGAAAAAAAAAAAATAGAAGGTCAGAGTGTCCTTCTTGCATCTGCTCTTTTTCAAATGCCTTTAACTTAAAATAGTCAGTGTGTCCAGTGGCATATTTTGGGGTGACATGTTCTGAACTCCTTCATAAATCACCACCATTTTGCATATTATATTAATTTCCTATTGTTGTTGTAATAAATTACCACAAACTTAATGGTTTAAAACAATGCAGATTTATTGTCTTACAGATCTGGATATCAGAAGTCCAAAATGGGTCAGCAGGGGTGTGTTTCTTGTGGAGCAACAGGAGAAAATCCTTTTCGTTACTTCTTCCAGCTTCTAGAGGCTGCCTATCCTATATTCCTTGGCTAAGCCCACTTCTCCATCTTCAAAGTCAGCAGCAGAGTATCTTCAGATTTCTTTCCCTGTCCCTCCTTCCCTCCATTCTTCTCTTCTTTCTTCCCTCTCTCCATCCCCTGCCATCTCTCCCCAATTCTCACATCTGCTTCTGTAATCACATTAACTTCTCTGACTGTGAGCCTCCTGTTTCTCTCTTATAAGGACCTTTGTCCAGGGTAATCTTCCTATCTCAAAATCTTTAATTTAGTCACATTTGTAAAATCCCCTTTAGCATATAAGGTAACATAATCACAAATTTTGGGGATTTTAGGATGTGGATATCTCTGGAGGCCATTATTCTGCCTGCCATACATACATAAAAGAAAAAGAAATACAAGTGAAATAAATTAATTGTGGCTTATCTAAATTTTCATATCCAGAGTTCACTTTTAAAAATATTTATCTATAGAAATATAAAACTTACTAAGGAAGTATAAAAATCAAATATATAGAATTCAATAAAATATTGCAAAGTGAACACATGAAGCATGACAGATAAAAATAGAATATTGCTTGTACTCAAGAAGCTCGTGCCATCTCTGAATCTCTCCTTCCTCCCTCCATTCCAAAAGTAACCACTCTTATTCATGACACTTTTTTTTTTCTTAGTTTTGTCTATTCTGAACTTTATACAAATTGAATAACATAGCAAGGCTCTGTGGGTGTGTGTTAGCATGCATGCCCGTGTGTGTGTATGTAGCTTGTTTTGCTTAATATTTTACTTTTAAAATTAATACATTTTATTGTGTGGACTGTAGCTAATTATTTTCATCACTCTATAGTATTCCACTGATAGAATATACGGCAATTTACTTATTCATTGTGTAGTTGATGGACATTTTGGTTGTTTGTAGTTTAAGAATATTCTGAATAATGCTTTTTTGAATAATCAATTACTTGTGTCTTGGGGAATACAAGTACATGTTTTCATTGAAAATATACCTGGGTGTTAAATAGCATAGGCATTGGACATGTATGTATTCAGTTTTGGATGACATCACTATGCTAATCTCCAGAGTGATTAAGCTATGTTTTACTGTCATGAGTTCTGGTTGCTTGCTTTACATCCTTGCCAACAGTTTATTAGTGTTTCTCACTTGAAGCGTCCTGGTGAATATGCACCAGGATTTCACATTACACTCGTGTTATATCTTAAGTTGGCATTCTCTTGATTATTAATGAGGTTGAGCACTTAAGCATATTTTCATAATGCCTACTGGGCTTTTGGATATCTTCTTTTATGAAGTGTCTACTTAAGTATTTTGCTCATTTTTTCTGTTTGATTATCTGTCTTTTTCCTTATTATTTGCGAGAGTTCTTTATTCTGGATCCTAGCCCTTTGTTGATATTATGTTTCAAGCATCTTACACCATACTGTGGTTTGCCTTTGTATACTTTTAAGGGAATTTTTGATTAATAAATTTTTTATTTTTAAGGTCCAATTTATCAATATTTTTCTTTATGGAAAGTGATTTTGAGTTCCATTTGAGATTTTTTTCTTGCTACCTTTTTAGTAACAATATTCTCTACTGGGCTTATAATATATATGTAATGAATAAACATTTAAAGAATGAATGAATGAATAAAAGAATGATTGCTGAATGATTATCCCACCACCCTTTTACACTTATGTCTGTTATTAATTTACTTAAGCCCAATATATAAAGGACTTCTTTCTGTAGCGACTTCCTTTCAAAACTTCTCTGTCATATGTTTCTATGCTTCCCTCTAATAGAGAAAGAGAGCTAGGTAATCCATTTGCTCAGGCTGCTACAAAATTAAGATTTTTTAAAACTTCCTCATCAGGGGCTTCTTTAATATTTATGTATATATAATATAAAGAATATATATATTTTTTTCCTCTTTCTCTTTCTCTTCCCCCCCATGGCTTAACTGATTTGTCCTTTATGCAATATCAATGACTATTAGATTTTTGAGGTCACACATGTGGCATATATTATCTCCTGGTTCTGTTTACCCCTCTAGGTGATCACCTCTCTAGCATCAAGACAGTGACAGGGAGACCTGATTTGCAGCCTGATTTGCAGCCTGATTTGCTGCAATCCAAGTCCACTCTCAGGAGACATAAGGAAAGTGAATCTCCACCTTTTCCCAGGTATGGTTTGTATGAGGCAAAGATGTCAACTAGTTGATAGAACATGTGAGGGACCACATATATCACTATGTGGTTATCAGACCATAGGATTTACTGATTATGTTGACTGACCATGTGGGATAGACAGTAAGTGCGCTACTTCCCACAAGTTCTCAAATATATATTTTATATTTACATATTTACACAATAATTTTCCTTTGTTTTCATTCTGACAAGGTATTTTCCTGAAGTAATTTTACTTCCCAAGGAACCCAATAATGCAGCCTACTTCTATATTCAAACTGGGCATGTATATCCATCTCCTTAAGTGGCCAAATCACAATGATTTTGGGAGTGTATGCCCTTCTGGTCTACCTTGTTTGACATTAACATCATCTGTTCTAGTTTGTTTTCTTCTAAGCATGTGTTATCCATATAATGTTTAATGATCAAAAATATGCAAAGAAACAGACATTTACTAATGATTGTAATAGGCACCAGCTGGAGTTAACATCACATGTTTAAAAACTGTCTTTGCTCCTGTGTTTTGGTGAAACCATTTTGCTCGCCTTACTGAAGCACTCTTAGACTTATTTTTATAATTTATTTTACTACTAGCATAGTAATTTCCCTCAAATCAGTTTTGCAAATAATAAAGGTGCATAAAAACAAACAAACAAAATAACTGAATCATCCTTCCCAAACCATCTACTGATTTTTGTCTGAAATTAAATATACCAAAAGTTTTTCAGTTACCCAGATTAGAAAAGCCATACCCACATTGAATTCTCTATTTGGGAAGCTGTCAAACCTTGTAGATTCCGTTTCTGCAATACTTCCTCTTTTCCATTCTCTTTTCTGGGACCCAAATTCAAGATTGTAGTGTTCTTAAAGCACTTTCAAGTCAACTAACACACTGTTGCTAGATTGTCCTGCCTATTACATACATTTAATCGTAACTCCTTAGTTCTCAGAACACTAATAACTCCCCATCGCTAAAAAATTAATGACCATTGAGAACAATGTTGGCTGTGGGTTTGTCATATATGGCCTTTATTATGTTGAGGTAAGTTCTCTCTATGCCTACTTTCTGGAGAGTTGTTTATTATAAATCGGTGTTGAATTTTGTCAAAAGCTTTTTCTGCATCTATTGAGATTATCATATGTTTTTTATTCATCAATTTGTTAATATGGTTTATCACATTGACTGATTTGCATATATTGAAGAATACTTACATTCCTCCGATAGACCCCACTTTTTTTTTTTTTTTTGATAGACCCCACTTGATCATGGTGCATGATCCTTTTAATGTACTGTTGGATCTTGTTTGCTAGTATTTTGTTGAGGATTTTTGCAATATGTTCATCAGTGATATTGGCCTGTAGTTTTCTCTTGTTTTGATATCTTTGTCTGGTTTTGGTGTCAGTGTAATGGTGGCCTCGTAGAATGAGTTTGGGAGTGTTCCTCCCTCTGCTATATTTTGGAAGAGTTTGAGAACGATAGGTGTAAGCTCTTCTCTAAACGTTTGAAAGAATTTGCCTGTGAAGCCATCTGGTGCTGGACTTCTGTTTGTTACATTTCCAGCAAGATCAGGAACAAGACAAGGTTGCCCACTCTCACCAATATAATTCAACATAGTTTTGGAAGTTTTAGCCACAGCAGTCAGGGAAGAAAAAGAAATAAAAGGAATCCAAATTGGAAAAGAAGAAATAAAACTGTCACTTTTTGCAGATGACAGGATACTATACGTAGAGAATCCTAAAGATGCCACCAAAAAACTACTAGAGCTAATCAATGAATTTGGTAAAGTAGCAGGATACAAAATTAATGCACAGAAACCTCCTGCATTCCTATACACAAATGATGAAAAATCTGAAAGAGAAATTAAGGAAACACTCCCATTTACCATTGCAACAAAAAGAATAAAGTACCTAGGAGAATAAATAAACCTACATAAGGAGACAAAAGATCTGTATGCAGAAAACTATAAGGCACTGATGAAAGGAATTAAAGATGATACCAACAGATGGAGAGAAATACCATGTTCTTGGATTGGAAGAATTAACATTGTGAAAATGACTATACTACCCAAAGCAATCTACAGATTCAATGCAATCCCTATCAAACTACCACTGGCATTTTTCACAGAACTAGAACAAAAATTTTCACAATTTTTATGGAAACACAAAAGACCCTGAATAGCCAAAGCAATATTGAGAAAGAAAAACAGAGCTAGAGGAGTCAGGCTCCCTGACTTCAGACTATACTACAAAGCTACAGTAATCAACACAGTATGCTACTGGAACAAAAACAGAAACATAGATCAATGGAACAGAATAGCAAGCCCAGAGATAAACCCACACACATATGGCCACCTTATCTTTGATAAAGGAGGCAAGAATATACAATGGAGAAAAGACAGCCTCTTCAATATGTGATGCTGGGAAAACTGGACAGCTACATGGAAAAGAATGAAATTAGAACACTCCCTAACACCATACACAAAAATAAGCTCAAAATGGATTAAAGACCTAAATGTAAGGCTAGACACTATCAAACTCTTAGAGGAAAACATAGGCAGAACACTCTATGACAAAAATCACAGCAAGATCCTTTTTGACCCACCTCCTAGAGAAATGGAAATAAAAACAAAATAAACAAATGGGACCTAATGAAACTTAAAAGCTTTTGCACAGCAGAAGAAACCATAAACAAGACAAAAAGGCAACCCTCAGAATGGGAGAAAATGTTGCAAACGAAGCAGTTGACAAAGGATGAATCTCCAAAATATACAAGCAGCTCTGCAGCTCAATATCAAAAAACAAACAACCCAAACTAAAAATAGGCAGAAGACCTAAACTGACATTTCTCCAAAGAAGATATACAGATTGCCAACAAACACATGAAAGGATGCTCAACATCACTAATCATTAGAGAAATGCAAATCAAAACTGCAATGATGTATCACCTCACACCAGTCAGAATGGCCATCATCAAAAAATCTACAAACAATAAATGCTGGAGAGGGTGTGGAGAAAGTGGAACCTTCTTGCACTGTTGTTGGGAATGTAAATTGATACAGCCACTATGGAGAACAGTATGGAGTTTCCTTAAAAAACTAAAAATAGAACTACCATATGACCCAGCAATCCCACTACTGGGCACATACCCTGAGAAAACCAAAATTCAAAAAGAGTCATGTACCACAATGTTCATTGCAGCTCTATTTACAATAGCCAGGACATGGAAGCAACCTAAGTGTCCATTGACAGACGAATGGATAAAGAAGATGTGGCACATGTATACAGTGGAATATTACTCAGCCATAAAAAGAAATGAAATTGAGTTATTTGTAGTGAGGTGGATGGATCTAGAGTCTGTCATACAGAGTGAAGTAAGTCAGAAAGAGAAAAACAAATACTGTATGCTAACACATATATATGGAATCT
This sequence comes from Delphinus delphis, assembly GCF_949987515.2. Taxonomy (NCBI): domain Eukaryota; kingdom Metazoa; phylum Chordata; class Mammalia; order Artiodactyla; family Delphinidae; genus Delphinus; species Delphinus delphis. The sequence continues at coordinate 121,960,126 of NC_082686.1, read as the reverse complement.
GAAAAAAGAAAAAAGGTTCTGAAGAATCTAGGGGGAGAGGAATAAAGACGCAGAAGTAGAGAATGGACTTGAGGACACAGGGAGGGGGGAAGGGTAAGGTGGGACAAAGTGAGAGAGTGGCATTGACATATATACACTACCAAATGTAAAATAGATAGCTAGGGCTTCCCTGGTGGCGCAGTGGTTGAGAGTCCGCCTGCCGATGCAGGGGACACGGGTTCGTGTCCCGGTCTGGGAACATCCCACATGCCGTAGAGCAGCTGGGCCTGTGTGCCATGGCCGCTGGGCCTGCGCGTCCGGAGCCTGTGCTCTGCAACGGGAGAGGCCACAACAGTGAGAGGCCCGCGTACCGCAAAAAAAAAAAAAAAAGATAGCTAGTGGGAAGCAGCCACATAGCACAGGGAGATCAGTTTGGTGCTTTGTGACCACCTAGAGAGGTGCAATAGGGAGGGTGGGAGGGACACACAAGAGGGAGGAGATATAGGGATATATGTATATGTATAGCTGATTCACTTTGTTATACAGCAGAAACTAACACAACAATATAAAGCAATTATACTCCAATAAAGATGTTAAAAAAATAATAGAAAAAGCAATTATACTCCAATAAAGATGTTAAAAAAATAGAAAATAATTAATGACCATTGATTTTGATTAAAAAGTTTTCATAAAAAGGCTTATTCGGGCTTACCTGGTGGCGCAGTGGTTGGGAGTCCACTTGCCGATGTGGGGGACGCGGGTTCGTGCCCCGGTCCGGGACGATCCCACGTGCCGTGGAGCGGCTGGGCCCGTGAGCCATGGCCATTGGGCCTGCGAGTCCGGAGCCTGTGCTCCGCGACGGGAGAGGCCACAACGGTGAGAGGCCCGTGTACAGCAAGAAAAAAAATAAAAGGCTTATTCACTTTCCAAAGTCTATCACTCCCTACCTCCAATAGATAAGCCAGAATGCCTTATTCAGTGTATCTCAGGATTACCCTATATATTTTTAGTTCTGCAGTTTTGTTCATCCTACTTTTATTTCTAGAAGGCTATGTGACATATGCTCTTTTGAAAAAACACGTTCATCCTTCAGATGTCTCCTCTGTAATGAGAATTTTTCTGCCTGGGCTGTGCCTCAACTGGATATTGGTGCTCCTTTCTTCGGCTTTTCTCTTTGTGTCCCTCTTATAGTTTGAGTCTGTATGTTCCTGTAACAAAGTGGTGCAGCTATGCTGTACAACCATCCTTAAGGAATGGCCCCTATAGTGAAAACTGTTGATGTTCTCCTCACATTTCCTTGGATCGTTTTTACTGTTTCTTGTCCTCCCTTCTTTCCTCCCCTACTCCCACCTGGTACAGTTTCCCTTCCAACAGCCAGAGCCTGCATATCTTTATCAGAAGAAAACCCTTGGGCTACTGGAGCCTGCTGGCCCTAAGGTATAAGCCGTAAGACCTATAAGGTCCTGGGAGTTGTAGTTCCTGGGGGAAGCCTTTAGCCAATGACCAAACTGGTGCTAGAATGTAAGAGCCAAGCTCCCCTGCTCAGGATGACTCAGCAGTGACTTACCTTGCAGCTTCCCCCTGGGATCGGGCTGATGCTGCCTGCGATGGCAGGACTTTGCCTGAGATGGCATCTTGCTTGGCCACCACTTCTCTTCTCTTCTTCTTCCTCTGCTCCCTTACTAGTTTTTCCTGGGAGCCCTTCCTTCATATCGTGTACCCAAATGCTTATTTCAGGGTCTGCTTCTAGGGAATCTGATCTAAGACTGCATTCCAAATACCTCCAGTAGTTGTCCAGTTTAACTAGACATAACTTAGAGGGATAAGTCAAATTGCTTAAGTCCTCAAATAGCAAGTGCAGAATGCTGCCAGTATTCTGAACAGGTTCTAATGCATGGTTGCTTCTGGTCTAGCTTTTAAACCCCATGGGTGTTTAAGAGGAGGTGTTGAAGGAGAGAAGGTTAGCATTTATCATTATGTTTGTGAGGGAAGACATGCTTACCATATAAACATATTGTTACAATGACTCTGATGGAATTGGCTGTAGTTTGTGCCGCTGGCTTGAAGAGTTTGAACTCCCTTGGGCTATTAGAGTCTGGGATTTGATTAGTGTTGGCTGCAGTCTAGTCCCTTATCAGCTGTTTCTGCAACACATCAGTTCTCTGTCATTCAGCAATGTTTTTGCTGGGAAATAATTCTGACAATCTGGTCTATTTAAATTTATCAGATAATTGTATGCAGCCTAGTCTTAGTGGATTTTCCACTAAAATACTCCATATTTTCTTCTTGACAAACTTCATCTCACTGTTAAGCTATGATAAGCAGCCAGTGTCTGGCTAAGAGGCCACGGATTGCTGTATTTTCAGTTCTGAGGGCTGTATTGAAATAGCCAAAATAAGGGATGGGATTTATAGACCTTTAAACTCTGTCATTCTCAGAGATCATATAGATATTGCTAAATTGGCCTCTATCATTTTTAATAACCTTGAAATCAAGTATTTGCTACATCTGCTACATTTTTCTTTGAAATTCTTATCTTTTTGAAAATGTTTGGCTATAAGACATTTATGCAACATAGGAGAGCCATAATTCCAGGCATATCATTTTATCAGTTCTCTGTGTTACATTATATATTCACAGCACTGCAGTTTTTTGCCTCACAATTGTCATTTTATAGCATGCTTGGCAGATGGAGAGTTACTGTAGCTACTTTTTGTTATTTTTTAATTTCCAAATGATTTGAGCTCCTTTTCACTGTAGGAAATTATCTTCACTTCCAATAGGGATTCTACTTATGTTTAGAAACTGGCATTTTGAACTAGAAAAGTCAAGTACATGAATCAAAATCTTTACTCTTCATAAAAATACAAAATATACTGAAACGGAATATACCGAGTTGTGAACTTTCTGATTTATTGTAATTTATAAAAAATATGTTTTTAGGTACAAAAATGTACATCTGCCAGTTAAGAATCCTTTTTTTTGATAAATATTTTGATATATATTAGGGATAAATTTTGTATTCCTAATAAGGCATAACTGTTGAGCAAATATAATAATAAGAGTTCTCAGGGCTTTGTTTAGTCTTGGGAAGATGTAACCTAGAGAGAGATAAACTCTTGCTTCTGATATAGTGGCCTTGAGAGAAAGACGATAGATCAGTGAAAATCTGGTTTTGCTATAAAAGATCAGAGTGAGGGAAACACTTTAAACATTGAGCTCTGCTTATAGAGCTATATAGATACATAGTTCTGAGTAGACATTTCCACTAGGATGGCACACTGAAATCTGATCACATTGCTGTAGCTCTACCAATAGGAAGAGGATGAGAAGGATGAAGATCCATACAGTCCACTCAGAAGCTACAAGTGCCTCCAGGGAAGAAGGCCCAGACTCCTAAGATCCTTCTTCTGCATGCCAAGTGTGCCATTGCTACATTTCTGTGCCTTGTTTTTGAAGCTTCTCGCCCTGAGACCTTGCAACTTGTATTATTTCTGTCCGTATAAAACCTGAATGAAACTTGGCCCCCTTTACTATATTCCCTGAGAGATACAATCGTGCTCAGCAGTGTGGATATAGTGCCCTATTCTTAACGCTCAGTGTATAGAGCAGAATCATAGAGTACCCTGTGCAGCCTCAGTCACATCCACATCAATGCTATTGACCTTGATATTCCCCTGCCTTCTGAAGCCTACCCACTCCCTTCTAGTTATCCACCTGCCACATGGAGCAGCCTGGACAGTGGCTCCTTGTTCTCTACTCTACTTGCTGTTCTCATGAGACCCATCCTGCTACCCTACTCCCCCTTCTCCAGTGCCTCAGGAAGTCTGCCTGTCTAAAACCCTCTGAAATCCTGGTAAATATAATTTTTCTCTTACTTAATAATAATTCACTACCTAATAGTATGACACATGCTGGAAAAAGGTTATGAACAGAGTGGTATGGTAACACAACGGAAGCAACAGCTCCTTCTCAAGGATGGGAAAGATCAGGTGAGGTCTTCTAAGAGGAGATTACTTTTGAACTGGTACTAAAATAATTAGTAGCATATAGGAGGTCCAATTGGTGAACAGAGGGTAAGAGAGAGCATTTTATAAATTAAAAAAAAAACTTTCTAGATGTAAAGTGTTCTTAAAAATGAGACATTGTGACTCATTATCTTGGGTAGATTGCCATGAGAAACAGATTCTGAGTTGGAGATTTGCTGCAGAAGGTTGATTGGGAAGACATCTCGGGAACAACAGCACTAAAGGGGGAAGCAGGACTGGGCAGAGGGGAAAGTTTAACCATGATGCTATTGGAACAGAAGCCTTGGGAGATCTTCGGAAGCTCCAGAGCTGGACAGTCCCACAGAGTCGTCTCCAGTCAAGGTGAAAGGCTGAGCCTTACTCTCCCAACATTGCCCAGCTATTATATGTGGGCTGCCTCTGAGAAGAGTGCATAAATAGGAGCAGGTAGCTCTCTTCTGGAGGACAATGACCAGAGGCAGCTGGGGGAGTTAGTGCCAGACTCCTGAAAGGAATCTGGGAGGCACACCACACCAGGTACTGCACTCGTGAAATTTATGGATTCCTTAGTTATCGGCTTTGAGAGTAGATACCAGCTGTTCTCTTTTTGCACTGACTGGACAAGACGTAGCGTATAATGTAACTGTATACATTAGTAGAACTGATGGTCAGTTTTACTGAGTACTAGAAAATTAATCATTTTCTATTGTGTTAACTTTCCTGAGACATGTAGGCATAAATAATGTCTAAACCTTTTCTTGAAGTGTTTACCATGTTTGCCCTGGCTGACAATTATAGCATGTTTACCTTGGGTGACAATTTTGAAAGTTTATGACAGTTGGCTTGAGGATTTTAGACCCCCTGATTAGGCAGAGTTAGGATTAATCCTGTAGGGGTAGAAAAAATGATCTAGATGACTTATTTGGGACTAAGTAAGCCTAATTTTATTCTGATGTATAGTTAAATCTTATGATAATTGATTCAGTTCCTCATGAGAAATTCTAAATGCTAAATGTTGCTTTTCAAATATGCATGTTATATATGTTTAACATGGTAAGGTCACAGGTCTAAAATTATAGATAGGCCTATAATGGATTTATTAATGATGTGACACTATCAAAAGTTTAATATTTCTAAATACCTTGTATCACCACTTAATTTTTTATATCACTAAGCAGTAGATTGTTTTACATTAAAGATTTTCTATTACAGTGATTGCAGTAATTAAAATCATTGAAGCCTGACTCAGTATAAACTGTAAAGATGTATATTGGATTCATATATACATAGTCTTGTCATCTTTGTCACAGGAAGAATGCATGCACTTTATTTTCAAAGACTGGGACAGTTTATTAGAAATGATTTCATTTTTAAATGTGTATTTTTGATAGGCAGAAAAAGTAAAAGAGAGTTAACTGGTTGAATTGCAGTAGAAAATTACATTCATGATTCAAGAAAATTTGTATTATATGTATCTACATAAAGTAAGTTAGCAGGTGGCCTAAGGAGAATGTCAAGTATCATGTCATTAACTAGGAAATAAAGCATTTGGCAAAATGCAGCACCCATTAATGATAAAAACTGAGCAAACTAGGGCTTCCCTGGTGGTGCAGTGGTTGAGAGTCTGCCTGCCGATGCAGGGGACACGGGTTCGTGCCCCGGTCTGGGGAGATCCCGCATGCCGCGGAGCGGCTGGGCGCGTGAGCCATGGCTGCTGAGCCTGCGCATCCAGAGCCTGTGCTCCACAATGGAAAAACTGAGCAACCTAAGAGGGAAATGGAAGTTTCTCCATCTTTTTTTTTTTTTTTTGCGGTACGTGGGCCTCTCACTGCTGTGGCCTCTCCCGCTGCGGAGCACAGGCCCGGGACGCACAGGGTCAGCGGCCATGGCTCACGGGCCCAGCCGCTCCGCGGCATGTGGGATCTTCCCGGACCGGGGCACGAACCCGTGTCCCCTGCATCGGCAGGCGGACTCTCAACCACTGCGCCGCCAGGGAAGCCCAGTTTCTCCATCTTATAAAGGACAACTAAGGAAATCCTACATCAAATATAGTACTTAATAGTTATATGTTAAATGCTTCATCCAAGATGAGAAATCAGAAAAGGGTGACCATTCTCTTATCTTTTACTTAACATTGTACTGGAAGTCCTAGTCAGAGCAATAATGCAAGAAAATGAAATAGTGGCATATATCCTGGAACGGTAACTACTCAAATTAGCAAGTGAATTTAGTAAGGTAGGGCATATGGTCAATATATAAAAATCAAGTAAATATTAATATTCTAGCAATAGATAATTAGAAAATGAAAATAAAAAAAAATCCCTAAAACATATCAAGAAACAAAACAACTTAAGCTATGAAAAATCTCTTTATACTAAAAACTACGAAATGTTTCAGAGTCATTAAAGAAAACCTAAGTAAATAGGGTAACAATAACAGATTTATGAACTTATTGAGAAGACTGAATACTGTTAAGATGTCCTTTCTTTTTGTATTAGTTTTCTGAAGCTGCCATTGAAAAGTACCACAAACTGAGTAGTTAAATAATAGAAATTGACTGCTCACATTCTAGAGGCTAGAAGGCTGAGATTAAGATCTTTCTGTTGGCTGTGAGGGAACATCTATTCCATGCCTCTCTCTTATATTATGTTGTCTTGCTGGTAATCTTTTGTGTTCCTTGGCTTGTACAGGCATCACCCTAACTTCTAGTTTCATGTCACATGGCGTTCTTCTGGTGTGTATGTCTGTATCTAAATTTCCCCTTTTAATAAGGACACCAATCATGTTGGATTAGAAGGCCACTCTACTCCAGTATGGCTCCTTTTTAACTAATTACATCTGCAATGACCCTATTTTCAAATAAGAGTACATTCTTAAGTATTAGGGGTTATGAGGTCAACACATGAATTTTGGGGGGGGGGGGACACAATTCAATACATAATACCCTACAAATTTATTTATAGTTTTAATATGATTTCAACAGAAATCCCTAGTAGCGTTTTTTGTTCATTTGTTTTGGTAAAATTAACAATCTGATTCTAAACTTATGTGGACATTTCAAGGACCTAGAATATCCAAAACTTCTTGAACTGAAGATGAATATTAGAAGGCACATGCAACCTGCCTTCGAGACAATATAAATCTATAATACTCAAGATATGTGGTATTGGTTTAATCTTAGAAGAATAGATCAATAGGACAAAATAGAGGGTCTAGAAATAGCCCAAACATTTAAGGTCAATTGATTTTTTTCATAAAGTTGCTAAGGTAATTCAATGGGGGAAAGGATTGTCTTTTTAATGCAAAAGTGCTGAAACAACCAGAAAAATATTTGTTAAAAAAAAAAAACAAAACATCAACTCCTCCCTCATGCCATACATGAAAATTAATTTTTGGATCATACACCTAAAACAAAAAGTTAAAAATTTTTCTAGAAGAAAACAGAAGACAACATTTCTACACCACTGAGTAGAAAATATTTTTTAGGACACACAAATCACTAAGCATAAAAGCAAAACAAAACAAGAAATTACATGTGTGAGTACACATGCACACATACACACTACAAAAAATGGTAATATGAACATCATCAAAATTACAACTGCTTTTCAAGAGACTCTGAGAACACCAAGGTGTTAGGTGACACTAGCATGGGAAACCCTACAACAAGCAGTTCAACCTTGGAAATCTTTTTGTCCCTAGGCACCTGAGACTCCTTTCTCCTACCAAGAGACACTGGCCTGGACTGGGGGAACCCTTCTGCTCCCTCTGATACCATCAGCAGCTAGGTTTGGGCACCCCACTGGCATCAGATAAACCAAATAAACCGAAGTCTCTGAAAATTAAATTTATGGAGCCACAGAACAACAAGGTAGAATAGCAACAGTGCACATAACCTAAACAGAGTGACTGCTTGCTAAAATAAAAAATTTAAATAGGACTTAGGCTCTCCTAACACAGACAACATGTTCATCATACAAACCAACATCACCCATCTTACCAAGAATCAGAAAATAACACTTGAATGAGAATAGAAAATCAACTGATTCCAACATTGAGATGCTGGAGTTATCTGACAAAGACTTTAAGGCAGCCACCATAAAAATGTTTCAAAATCAATGAAAAATTCATTTAAGAAAAATGAAAATATAAAAGTTCTCAACAGTGAATAGAAGTAATAGTAAAGAATCAAATGAAGCTGATATAACTGAAAAATATTATAATGGAAATAAAAAATTAAAAACGAATCACTAGATGGACTCAATAGTAGAGTGAAAATGACAGAGAACAGATTCAGTGAATTTGAGAATGTATCAGTAGAATTTACCTAATCTAAACAGTAGAGAAAAAACAGAAATGAACAGAGTTTCAGGGACCTGTGAGACAATAACAAAAGATTCATGTTCATCTCCTCAGAGATAATTATTAAATATACAATAAGATCAAAGGATTCTCTATCTACCCCTATCTTCACCATATTTCTGAGGTGAAGTAAGTTATTTGAAAGTAGATATGTTTTCAACTTTCATATTCATTGAAATTCATAATTCATTAATTCAAGAAATAGTGAATATTTGCTCTGGGAAAGAGAGTTACTGTTAAGCACTTAGCAACATGGAGGATGTAGGGACCATCTGGAGATCCAGACCATATTAAATACACATCAAGAAAGAGCTGTAAACCTTTTAAATTATAAATTATAATTATTTGTTTTGGTAAAATTAACAATCTGAGGACAGGGTGAGGAACCAAAGGGTGGAACAGGGTGAGGACAGCGTGAGGGAACCAAAGGACAGGGTGAGGAACCAAAGGACAGGGTGAGGAACCAAAATGTCAAATATTTATTGTGTCTTTATGGCCCGTTATTACTGACTCTGTGAAGTGTGTTCTCCTTTAGTAGTTGTAAGCAAATGAATTGTGATGCATTTGTGATTATCATAGCTAATTGGCTTATTTAGATTTCTTCGTTTCTGGGTACAAGCACAAAGCTTGGCCTATAAGTGCATTTTCCTTTTCACTGTTAGTAAAAAACAATATTGAAAGCAACCAGATAACTTGCTATTTTCTGTCTTGACAAGATTGAATTCATCGCTTACATATTTTAATAGAAGCATTTTTCTGATTTGTCATTTTGTACAACAGCCTGCTTGAGAGTAACAGTGTCTTCCTGTGTAAAAAGTAAATAAATAAAAGATACTCTGAAGTATAACTTTCTCTGGACTGGGGCTAACCTAGGTCTGAATCAGAAACCAGAAGTGGGGGAAGAACACTTCCCCCACTTCACTATAAGGTCATTATACATTTGATTAGATTCCTTTGATTAGTTTCCTTCTACATGATCCGTTTAGGCTTGTCATTTTGTTTTTTCCTCACTTACACCTCTCTTCTGAAATGCACACGCACGCACACACACACACACACACACACACACACACACACACTGTTAAATAGAATTAAAACTATCTTTGACCCTGACTGGGAAAGAGTATTCACAATCAGTTTCATTGAGGTATTGATGAATAGGCTTTGAGAAAACAGTCTCTATTTTAAATTATTCTGACTTGATTATTTAGTAACTTTTTAGGTGACACTCTTCAAGTTCCATTAGCAAATGAGAGCTTTGCTCAGCAAGATTTAATTCCCAAATTCTAGAAAAAACACACTTATTTTCATATTTGAAAAAGAAAAACTCTTTTCAAAATGTTTCTGGAGGGCACTAATGGAAAATAAACCAGTTTAAATGCATAGTTAATCCCATTTGTAAATCTGGACCTACCTATTCTATTAAGTCACTAAATGCGATGCATTCCCCTTCACATTCAATTTGCCAATCACACTTGTCTCAATATTTCAATGAAGATAAATTATAACTGTTGGTAATTAGTTAATTGGTAATTTGCTCATTCATCTTCATATTGTGTTTTTTTTTCTCATCTTGTTTATTACATTATTCTTTCCTCTTTTTCATTTCTGAAGATAGGGAATAAATTAGAATAAATATCAGCCCTGAAATTCCCAAGTAACATAAACCAAGCAGCTTTTAGTGTTTAGGAAATTAGATTTAATTTAGAAGTGGGTAAGGAAAGACAGGAGGACATGAAATAAGATCCATCCAAAGTATAATGTAAAACTGCAATTCTGAAATAGTGCAAAAGTAAGAGTGAAAGTTATAGGAGCAGAATACATTTTGGCGTTAGAAGAATTATGTTCTTTCTGACCCTTCCTTCCACTATGGAGTGACCATGGGCAAGTAAGTTTGTGTCTCTAAATTTCTGCTACATTGTACCAGTTAAGGTTCCTAAATTCAAGCAGTGAAATCAGTGGTTAGTTAAAGAAGAAAAAACATTCATAATAGGATATCACACAGTCAATCAACACTCAGGAGGACCAGAGAATCTGATCTGGTGACTTTCCTGCAAGAACAAATGCCCATATCACACTGCACTCTCTGCTGTTAAGAAAGCCCACATGGCTGCTTCCCTAGGGCACAGACAACACAGCTCACACCATGATGCTGTGCATCAGATGTCAAAATCTCCACTCTGCAAAGCATGACACATCCTTTACCTCTCAATCAGATATTAGTTCCTGCAGGATACCTCCCTCCTCATGTAGCTTTTACAAATCAAGGTCTGAAGCAGTTACACTTCATTAGTAGAGCCTAGGTTACCTGCCCATGCGTTATGTTCAAGAAAGTTGAGAAAATAAATTTCTAGCTTTTCCCTTGGGCAAGTAGGACTTACTAATATAAATATCTTAATATGGGGTAGAGGAGTGTTCAAAAATTCTGGGTGACCACAAAATTCAATAAATGTACACTATCGTCTCCTCAATGTCAATATATAGCTTTTTTCTATCCTTAAATTTTCCAACAGAAAAGTAATCTCATACAAGCTGATGCAACTTTCCTCTGGAAAAAAAAAAAAAAAAAAAGAAGAAGATACATACTCACCTCCTGAAAAGGTTGACACCCTACGTCCCAGTAGTCAAGGCACATTGTACCAAGTCCAAGATACCTAGGTGATGTGCATCCCTACACCACCTCCTCAAAGCCCCTTCTTGACACTCCGTAACCTAGCATAATATGTAAAGTAAATCTCCAAAAGTTTACCTTGTATAAAATAGTACAGCAAATGTTAGAAGAGTAAGAAAAGAAGAATCAGTTAAAATATGAATATATATATATGTGTATATATATATATATATATATATATATATATATATATATATATATATATATAAAGAGAGAGAGAGAGAGAGAGAGAGACAGAGGGAAAGAAGATAGTATGTTTGCTATAAGAATAAATATATGTTCAGATGTTAGAGTCATTTTTGCAAATGGTCCTGAGATTGTAGGACCATTCTTCACTGTCTGCTCTATGTTCTGTTTACCTTCAGTCAGAACTTCAGCTTGTCCAGAACTTTTATGTGGCACCATATCCCAAACACTAATTCCATATCAAGTTGATGTCTCAGTCATCTTGCCTGTCAAAGTTTGCTGTAGTCTTCTCTTAATGTTTACATGGAAGCACTCACAGATCCCAAAGAACACCCTAAATTCCAAACATACCTCTCTCAGCAACCATTGGAAATCAATAACATTATTCCGTGTGATAATCAAGATCAATCTATACAGTCAACATCATAACTCATTTTTTTGTCCATTCTTCTGTGCCACAAGGAGTCCATTAATGGCATATTTTCAGCAATTTTGGCTTCCAGTTTAAAGGAATCAATGTTTTTTCACCATGTAGAAATATCCCTTTCTTGGGTTCTGTGATAGGAACTCTGCTACGTCTCTACCACATTGCTTTCTCTTTCAAGACCCAGAGGAAAACTTTTCCCATCCGTTTCTGCAGTTTGTTTGGGGCCGTGTGACTAAAGTTTAGTTAATGTGATATGGTCAGAAACAACATTAGCTGTTTCCAGATGTGGTCCTTAAAAGAACCCCATTTGAACCTATCGCCCTTTCTCCCCTTCTGCAATGGAATTGGAGGTCACATGTCCTAGTTGTTGTAGCTACCAGGTGGGAAATACTGACCAGTCTGCATCAGACTGTGAAAAGTATATGTGGAAAGAATGGTTTTTGTCATGCCAAAGAGATTTGTTTGCTTATTTCCTTATTTGCCATAGCATAACCTACCTTATCCCTACTTTTACTGGTACTAAGTCTTCCAACCCAGCAGAATTCAAAAGAATAAGAATGAAACATGTAGCTTTCAAATGTGCCAAACAAGTGACATTCCAATTTCAACTCCTTTGTTCCTAGACTCACAAATTTTGGCTATAGGGAAAAAAGTGGTACACTGTTCATTAGTTACTGTTCTCCCAGTAAGATGGTGGACATGGG